>NC_141757.1:55282474-55445474 GCF_982258835.1 Parasteatoda tepidariorum | reverse complement strand
GTTTTAGCTAGCTTATTAAAAATTTTGAAATTATATTTTTGTAGTTTTTCTTAAAATATTAGTGTACCGTTACCCCTCTAGCTGTGATCTCTAAATTTAACTTTAGTAACGGTTACCCAGGTTATACAGTAGGCAAGTATCGAATGAATTACAGGAAACTCTTAACATTTAAAACTCATTTTTATTGCAACTCTAAATCTTCAAAAAACATAATTCCACATATTTCCAAATGCTAACATGGGAATAAACCCATCTCTTTATACACTAATACCCTATAGAAGTTATAATACCATCCTCAATAAATATTAATAAATTTAGTTACCCAGATTTCACCCCAAAAATCCCATTTTGAAAGACTAATTCAAAATTTCTAAAAAAAATATCATTATTATGATTGAATTTAAACTTTACCATAGTGGTGCCATCTACAGAAAAATAATCTATCTTTAAAAGCATTGAAAAAAAAACTATAATAAATTTCTATTTATTACAATACCATCGCCTCACCGAAAAAAAATTAAAATACTTTTAATTTTTTGAAACATTATAGCACTATTTGTTAAAATGACCTGCAACATTATCAAGAAACCAAGAAAACTAAATTACTGGTCTTACAGAAAAAATTCCGTTTTTTCCTTTTCTCTAAGCTGTTCATAAAAAATTCCTACATAAAGTTCAAAATCTCTAAAAGCACCACGCGGCTTTAAACCTACTTTTAGATCTTTATCACTAAAATCAAATCTGACCCTAACAATGTGCACCTTGCAAGGAAACAGAAAAGAGGAATCAAATATCCACCAAAGAAGTTTAAACTTCACTTAACTTTAAAAAAACATTATAACTCAGATTTACACTTAGCAATACCTTTTCAAGCTGCCCACAGGGGGTCAGGAAAAGATTATACAGCAACGTTCTCAATCTTAAACTTTCAAATTTTAAACATCTAAACACTCATAATCTACATTTTCAAAATAACATTAAAAAAAAAAAAAAAAAAAAAAATGGGACAATCCCAGTTTTGACTGATTACATATATTATTACAATTGCCAGTGGAGACCTACACTTTACACTTATGTACATAAAAGGACTGTGGTCCACCTGCAAAATAAAAACAGTCTCCACCGACCTACTACATTCCAGCCTATGTAACCAAATATATACACCCCCAGATATAAACTCCTCCTCCATACTTTGGAGAACATTTGACATTCCACCCAAAACAGTTATATACCAATTTAAGACAAGAAAAATTTAATTACTCTTACAAAAATTAATTTCTTACGACTCGTCCATTTACTCGTGGTCTTAAGTTATAACGAGGTTGCGGAAAAGGCACGAATTTACCTGTCTCATACAGTAGATTTCCTGGAGCAGGCGTCTCTACTCTTTCCCCATTTACACTGCCACTGATTTGGTCACCGAACCCACTATCTCTGAATCGCAAAATTTCCAATCCTTGCTCCGCCTTTGCCACATTTTCCATATGAACAACCCTAGTATAGCCAATATTTTTTGTATGTTGGATTTTCAAAGTGACCGGAGATATGACTTCAATCACCCTGTAAGGGCCCTCATTAAATTTAGAAAATTTCTTGCACTGGTTTTTCTTTAACACAGGGTTGAACCAGTATACCTCATCACCTACTTGGAAATTATATTGCTTGATGTTTTTGTCTCTACGTGCCTTTCTACTTTCCGCAGAATTTTCTAGATTTTCCCTCGCTGATGTATAAATACTATGCAATTTACCCAGTAAATCTTTGGCAAAGTCCTCAGCACCTGCATAAGAGAAAGGTTTATGGTTCTTGAGAAATTCCAGAGGTAAAGTTAATTCTCTACCATATGTTAACAGTGCCGGAGTAAAGTTAGTTGACTCCTGAATAGCTGCTCGGTATGCTAGTAAGGCAAATGGTATTTGCGTATCCCAGTCATTATGTGTAGAATTAACTATATGACTTAAAAAATTTGCAATTGTTTTGTGCTTGATTTCTATATCACCATTACTTTGGGGGCGATATGGGATAATATTAATTTTTTCTATTCCTAAAGATTTATAAATTACTTTCATACCCTCACTTATCAGATTAGATCCTCTGTCTGTGATTAAAGTTTTTGGAGATCTAAAACGAGATTTAAAATTTAAAAGTACTACGGCAATATCCTTACTGTTGACCGATGAGACAGGTATAGCTTCTAGCCACTTTGTAAAGTGATCAACAATTGTGACCAAATACCTATTTTCATCTTGAGTTAAAGGGAGTGGTCCTACCACATCACATGCTATCTTCTCAAAAGGGCCATCTGGAGGTTAATTAATTAAAACAACATGCAACCTTAAAACACTCAAGCATAACCTTCAATTCATATAGTTCAAAAAAGACATTTACGAAATAAAAACTGAATTTAACATTACTAAAAGCACTTAAGACTTGGCTTATGATGTCTATAAATCACACTTAAATACTCATTGTTCTCCCATACAAAAAAAAACACAACATAAACAGTTCAGAATTTACGGTAAATGATTCCTCCAAAATGTTAACGAAATAAAATTTAAAGTTTTATAAGTACCCAAAAGAATTTACTGTTCGCCTTCTGGAAACGCCCACCGGAATGGTAGATGAGCTCGTGGGCAAACTCCTCGGCTAGGATCTCAAAATTTCTCCAGCTATTCTAACTTCATTAGGCTTAGGCATGTAGAAGGGGAACACTGGACTTCCAGCATAGATATGTTCGGACTTGGCCCACCGTCTCGAAGATATCGGTCTTCGGCTAATCACGGTCGTTCTTCCCGCTAGAGACTTCAGTTTAGCTTTCCTTAAGTTTATGATCCATTATCTCCTCTTTTATCCTCCCTTCAGCAAGACGAAAGAATCTAGATTGACCTGTTTACCAAATCCAGAGTCATCCCGCATCCGGCGGACGTCAGAACAAAAAAAAAAAAGATCCCTGAGAAAAAACAGTCATAAACCCACTAATACCCTATAGAAGTTATAATACCATCCTCAATAAATATTAATAAATTTAGTTACCCAGATTTCACCCCAAAAATCCCTTTTTAAAAGACTAATTCAAAATTTCTAAAAAAAATATCATTATTATGATTGAATTTAAATTTTACCATAGTGGTGCCATCTACAGAAAAATAATCTATCTTTAAAAGTATTGAAAAAAAACTATAATAAATTTCTATTTGTTACATTAGTTAAGTGTATTAACACTTATTTTTTCAAAAACTCTAATACTGCTATATGAAAAATAATAGCAAAAATAATTGTTTGGTAATTGGTTTGATTGTTTGATAGCAATTGGTTAGATAATTTCTTTCTAACTGAACTTTTTAAAGATCATACCAAATTCACAGATTCAGTGAAACCTTTGGATAATCCCCTATTTATAAAGGAAATATCAAAATTGACGTAATTTCTACGAGGAAAACGTTTAAAGTTATGCAATTTTTCACCTGAAAGAACTGATGATGGTTTAAAAAATCAAATAATGGTTTGAATTAATGAGATTGAATCACAAGGGCATAATAAAACAGACAAAGATTTAGGTTAATTTATCTATTTTAGGTATTGCTTTCATTTTTGAGAACCTGCAACTACATAAATCAGAAGTTAAAATAATATTTTAACCACAATGCTTATTTAAAATTCATGTTATCTTTATTTTCTTTTCTTTGCAATTATTAACTTTAAACTATTTACAGTATAATTTTAATGAAAAAATGAAATAATGACTCTAAAATATTCTTAATAGCGTATCTGAGAAAAATTCGTGATTTATCATGTTGGTAAGAAGATACTTCATGTTAAAAATAAGAGCGCATCTGCTGGAAAGTTAATAGGTTAAATACTATGTTACTTAGAATTAAAGTTATACTTCAATTCGAAGTTATACTTTCACAATACAATTCGAAGTTATACTCAAAGTAAACTTTCATGTCAATGGCTAGTGAAAAATCGTGATTTCAAGCTGTTTATAAACTACGTAAATATATATACATAGTTTCAATTAGTAAAAAAAGAAATTTCCTATTTTTTTAAATTTCAATCCTTAATATTTAATTATCCTTAACTATCGACAATATTCATTATTTTCATTTTAAAATAATTGATCATTGTATATTGTTGTTGTGATTTGTGTTCAGAACTTTGTCCCTTTTTTTAAAACATAATATAAGTTTAAATTACGTAATGATTAATCTTAAGCTAATAACAATATTATTATTGCAGCTATTATTAATGAACAGGACGGAAGTAACGATGATATTTCTAAGAGAATAAGAAAAGCTAGATCCGGTTTTAAAAGTCTGTACTATTTTTGAAGAGCCTCAAATATAAAATTAAAAACAAAAATTAATGTCTAGAAGGCTACCGTGCGTTCCATTTTTCTGTATGGTGCCGAATGCTGGAGTCCCCGGAAATCAGAAGAAGAAAAAGAAGAAGGAACTTGAAACTTTTCAAAATAGATGCTTAAAAATAATACTAAAAATCTTCTGGCCCAATAATATAACGAATAAAGACCTGTTAACTAACATCCCATCTGTTAATGAAAAAATTTTGAAACGAAGAAGAAAATGGTTTGATACTAAGAATATATAGAAACAATCCTGCAAATGTTGCAAGCTCATGGACGCCTGACGGAAAGAGAAAAAGATGGAGACCAAGACTAACATGACAAAGATGCATTAAGGAAGATCTTAGTAAAGCATGATTAACTGGATGGGAAGAAGCGCGTTACCTGGTCAAAGCAAGGAGAGTGTGGAGAAAAAGACTCGAGGCCTTATGTGCCGCCTTGGTACGAAGAAGATAAGTAGGTAATAACAATATTATTAAATTAGTTGCAATCGAAAAACATTCACATTTTACAATAACGCATTTTCTAAAAAGAAATTAACGTCTGATTTTTATATTGATAAGAAGAACGTGACAGTTTGAAAGTTAACGAGGTAAATACATTATTTAAGTCTCTAAACTTAAAACCAAAGAATTTCTTTAAGTTATTAATGGCAATGAATAGTATAGAAAAGTGATTTTATTTTGTTTAGGAATGAACACAGCTAAAAAGAACAACTTATTCTTGTTTCTTCACTGTTCGAAATACTTTCTGGTATTCACTTGATGGAACTAAACAATGATCTTTATCAAACGCATCTATCATCGATTTCTTGCCTTAAACGAGGACGAAACACAAAAACCTGTGTTTGCGGAGGAAGTTCAATCTATTTTAGGTAACTCTTAAAACATTCTTCTGAAGGATTGGATGAATTATTCATTTCTTTCTCTCTTTTTCGTAGCAGCTTTCGTTTCAAAGGAAATGCAGATTGAAAAACGTTGATTCTGATGAATAGTGAGTTCAAAGCTAGGTATTCAGCTTCATTTTTCCGTTCAGCATTGGAAATGACTCTTTGAAAAGAAGAAAAATTGGCCAATAACTTTCGTTTAAACCATTATTTCATCCAAGATTTACTTAAACTAAAAAAAAAAGAACAAAAAACAATTGAATTTGGTTTTATTAACATTGACTTTAGTCCTTTCTTTCATAGATTTATACTAAAGTATCTTCAGTCCTTCAACGATTTCATAAAATATTATTAACAGATCTAATTACAGTTTAACAAAAATAAATATGCATATGAGAGTTCTGTAATCTTGTTACCATTGTCTATAGTATTTGGGAGATTTAAATATTTACAATTTAAATGTGACAGGATATTTAAATATTTACAATTTAAATGTGACATGATATTTAAATATTTACAATTTAAATGTGACAGGATATTTAAAAATGTTCAATTATTAAAGATACAGGAAACATTTATGCACTATCTACTAATAAGTATTTGAGCGTCCATGCATATAGGTGTAGGTAGAATTATGGTTTGGGGCAGTTTCTTCTGGTATGGATTGGAACAAATTCAAGATTAACTCAATGCAGACTATTGCTTCACTGTTTTAGATTGCAGTGTGCTTCCTACCGTTAAGTTTTACAGGTTGGATCAACGTTATTTCTAGGACTACAACGCCAGTTCTCCATTATGAACTGGTATAGTAACATTGTGTTTAACCGAATGAACTGCCCAACCTAAAGACCACACCTGAATTTTATCGAAAACTTCTGGAACGCTTTGGCAGCCTTGTAGCGCTAATTTTTTTACCTGAACGTTAGTGGAGGGAGAAATCTAAAATTCACAAAGAAAAGTTTTGGTTAACAATTATCATAAGATATCTTTCTTACTTAAGTTTCCTTATCTTTATTGTGTTGTAACCTTTAAAATGTTTCTTTTCATTTACCGAAAAAGAATTCTATATTTATTTGCATACATATTTTTACTTTTTCTTCCATATAAAAAATTGCTTTGATCAATTTTAAAAATTTACGAACTGAGTTAATATTTTCTGCTTTATGAACCACAATAACATAAACAGCCATAAATGAATAAAATATCATAATCTCAGTTTAAAAATAGAAATGAAGGATGATTAAGATGGCAAATTTCACAATTGGTTAATTGTCTTAATGTGGTACAATTGCTTTAAAAAATGAGCACATAGCTTTCAATTTGTTAGCATTGCATGCACATTATACTAAAGCATTTTTTATGAAAAATAAAGTCAAGGCTATTATGAGAAAATTGTTCATTAAAACTCTGCTTCACTAAAAATTACCGGTTTGTTCCGTTCTCTTTACACTCCTAGCACTGAATCTCCGAACAAAGGGATGCGGCAACCATCTAAAATCCGCGAAAGGAGCTTGCAAGTCTTTTGTACACCAAGAAGTGGAAAATAACATTAACCATCATGTAAGGACATGTCAAAAGTATGCTTCTGATAGTTGAGGCTGCAATTGCCTCTTGTGGAGGTTCTGCTATATATTAAATACGAATCAATGTGAACCCACAGGTATTTGATCAATGCGAATTCCATCACATGTGTTCAAATACCTATGGGTAAATTTCGTATTGAGATTCTTTTTTGCATGCTTGATGAATTATGCATTTTTATTTTCATAATTCTTTTTTTATTAGTTTTTAATCTTCTAATAGTAATTATGTTAAAATCGTCAGTTTAAATTCTTATAAATAAATTATTATTTGGGTAAGTTTATAAAATCTTAGAAATTTTTTAAATATTTTTTAAAATTTTTTTTCTTTAAATTCCTTTTAGATTAATTCAAAAGAATTTCCAGTCTCTTTCTCATCGTGAAATTTTTTTATTTATTGAAAATAAAATTTATCATCCGGTAAATCGATATTTTATTTTTTAACTAGGAGGCTCTGCCCCCTGCTCGCTAACGCTCGTCAACCCCCGAGAATTGCTACGCAATCCTATGTGGTTCACGCCGTGAACCATGGCTCGCTGCGCTCGCTCGCCAATGAACACAATGTTCTAGCACAAAGACATAGTATATTATCATCAAAGACATAGTATTTTATCATCAAAGACATAGTATTGTACTTATGTAGAAGAATTCTATCAATGTTCTTATTGGCTTTTAAAAAAGAATATTAACTATTTAGATTGTGCATGGTGAAAAAATCAAAACATTAGCTAAATGAGAAACATATTAGCAAAATAAATTATCAAATATTGTAGTTACTCACCTAAATTCAACTAAATGTGTATAATATATTAGTTAATGCTAGAAATTCTGAAAGTGTTAGAAAAAAATTTTATTATTTAAAAATATAAACTTTAAACCCTAACTTTTCCTGGTGAGATAATAACCCTCAAAAAGTCTTTCATTTTCAAGAACACAAAAATTTGTTTTATAGCCAAAGGAAATATTTTTGGTGATCAGCATTATTGAAATCAATTTCTATATTAATTAACATTTGTGATAAAGTACATAGCATTTTAGAACAAAATAAGGATGTTTTACATACAATAAATTAAAATGCATGGCTGTTAGCATTACCCGAGAAATACTAAACTGATTTTCTCAAAAGTCTGACCTTGTGACTTATTTATAGTCATGGAGAAGGCCAGCCTAATTAATTCCTAATTGAGTTTAAATTAAATATTATCATGTTTTTAGGGCATGAATCTGATTTGAACAACCTGATAATGCTCACTCTGGTTATTGTTTCCGTTTTTAAAAGCGCTATATGTTGAGCCACCTCATGTGACATTTGCCATGTGACATTTTTAGCAGCAATCATTGGCCGATTTTCTAACGTTGCCATTCGGGGAGTTTTAATGAGGCTTTTTTTTGGTGTCGTGTAAGAGAAATATATATATAGATAATTGAATCCAATAATTTCCTTGAAATTTGACGTAAAATTATTTGTAAAAAAATATTTATCTTTGCTCCAATCAATATCAATGCACATATAATTTTAAAATCCTCTTAATAGAACACTTTTAAATAACAAAAATTTATTTTTGCAAAAAATATTGGAAATCGGCAAAAATTTTCGTGAGCATAAAATTAAGAAAGACTAGAAAAGCTAGCACTATAAACCATTTTTTTAAAAGTCTTATTTATGTAAATAAATATATTTTAACCTGTATTTATACCTTTTTTGGGTAAAAATTTACTATTTGCTTTTTTCAGAATTTCCTTTCGCACATCAAATTATTGGATTTTAAAATGTAGACAGTGCAAGTCTTTTTATTTTTTTTTTTTCAAAAAAGAAGTCTTTCAACTTTTCAAATTATCATGCTTATAAAAAATAGGCCCCCATTCCCTCGATTTGTCCAGACGTGAATGAGGAGTAAAAATGTTTTTAAATATAAAATGTAAAATTGCCAACGTAAAATTAAAAGCAAAGGAGAGAGAAAAAAAGTTAAATTAAAAATTAAATTGCAATTAAGTGTTGAAATTAAATTGCAATTGTAAATAAACAGATCATTTTGAGAAAAGAAATATTTTAATAAAGATTATAACATAAGACAAATTAGACTAAAAAAAAGAACACATCTATTGATACATTTTCTACAAAATTAATAATAATAAGTTGCCAAAATCAAACGAACAAAAACAAGGCAATGCATCAGTCAGACTGCTTACAACAACCTCGATTTGTTGATTCCATCAATAACCTCCGGTCCTGGTACTTTATATTCTTTCACTCCCCCTTACCAGGGCACGGGAATGATCACTACACATATACATAATATATCACAGTTATTCTATAAAACCTAACTGAGTCCTCAAACTATTGAGTACTTTCTTCGAAATATTTTTTGTTAAGAGGTCAGCTACATTATCTCGTGAATTAATATATCGAAAGTCGACAATTCTTTGATCTACATTGTCCCGTATGAAATGATACCTAAGATCTATGTGTTTACTCCGATCAGACGTAGTTTGATTTTTAGCTATGAACATAGCTGCCTGGTTATCAACATTTATTAGTACTGGAGGTGGTACAAACATTTCTTTACCGAGCTCAAACAGTAAACTCTTTATCCACAATACTTCTTTGGTGGCATGGGCCATCGCCAGGTATTCAGCTTCTGTGGAAGACAATGCAGTGCAATGCTGTTTTTTACTGGACCAAGACACCGCAGCACCCCCAAAAATGACCATATAACCACTAAATGATTTTCTGTCAATGCAATCTGCTGCCCAGTCTGCATCGGAAAATACTTCTAGCTTCTTTCTAGTTTTTCTATATGTCAAACAAAGATGTTTTGTTTGTTTAAGATACCTGAATAAGTGCTTGACACTTCGCCAATGGTTTTCAGAAGGTCTTTCGTTAAACTGGCTCATATAAGTTGAACTATAGGCAATGTCAGGGCGAGTACCACAGGCAAGATACAGTAAACTGCCTATTGCCCGCCTGTATGGAATTTTGTTCGATGTTTCTTTAGTTTCCTTCCACTCAGCATCAGTTAACTTATAGTGTTTAACACTTGGGTCTAAGGGGGTTGATACTCCTCTGAGTAAGATTGCATCAAAGATCTTCAATACTTCTTCTACATAGGATGTTTGGTCTAAGGTTAAGGATCCATCAGCATACCTTTTCACTTTCATCGATAAAATTTCACCTACTTCTCCAAGATCTCTTGCTCTAAACTTTTGTTTAACCTTAAGTTTAAACATGTCTATGGCTTCTGAATTTCCAACAATAAGCATATCATCAACATATATGCCAAGGTAAAGTGTTCTATTTGGATGATAGTAAATGCATGGATCACTTTCAGAACGTGTTAATCCATAATCTCTCAAAAAGGTGTCGAAGCACGTATTCCACTCTCTTCCAGATTGTTTCAATCTATATAGGCTTCTTTTAAGGTGGCAGACAAGATGTTCTTTGCTTGGCACTATGGCTCCTTCAGGCTGTTTCATGTAAATGTCTTCTTTTAAAGTACCATTCAGGTAAGCAGCAGTTATATCCATTTGATGAATATCCATTTCACATTCCACAGCTAGTGCCAATAAGATCCTGATAGATTTTAATTTGATCACGGGAGAGAATGTTTCTTGAAAGTCAATTCCAGGAATTTGCATGTAACCTTTAGCTACCAGTCTAGCTTTAAATTTATCACAATCTCCTGTATCAGCTTTCTTTTTCCGAAATATCCATCTAGAACTGATAAGCTTGACATTTGGTGGTTTGCTAACAAGCTCCCACGTTTGTGCACAACGTAAGTTTTTAATTTCTTCATCTATGGCCTTTTGCCACAAATTTGCTTCTTGTGATGTTAGAGCCTCTTCCAATGTTACAGGGTCCCTATGGAATTGCTTTGCATTTGCAGAACATGCTTCTTTTACCTTGTAAAGTACATAATCTTGCAAGTGCGCAGGGGTTTTAATAGCTCTTGTGCTTCTTCTGGCAGAATCACTTCGACAGACTTGATTATTTGGCTCTTCTTGATCGTGTTCTAGTTGGTTGGACTCCTCTGTCATTTCAACTTGTTGGTAAGTCTGATCTCCACAAACATTATTTTGGGATTCATCTTGGCTGATGGCGTTTGTGTCTGGATTCTGATCTATTTCTTCTGGCGATGTTTCATGTAGTTCAGAATTCGGATGTTTATTTGATTTTTCATCACTTGAGTTCATATTGTCTGTGTCTTCATTTTCAATAAATAAGGAAATCTTATCTTCATAGGGTCCTTCTTTGGTCAATTTGAAAGGGAACACATCTTCTTCAAAGAGCACATCTCTGCTGATAAAAAACTTTTTTCTTTCTGGATCCCAGAGTTTATATCCTTTGATACCACTTGGGTACCCAATATGGATACATTCTATAGCCTTTGGGTTAAATTTGTTCCGCCTTTGAAATGAGCGTGTATGGCTCCAGGCCCGACATTCAAAAACTTTCAAGTGATCCAAGTTCGTTTCTTTACCTGACCATAACTTTTCTGGCTTACTTCTTCCAATTGCAGTAGATGGGCGTTTATTTCGGAGATAAGATGCTGTGCACACAGCTTCAGCCCAGAATTCTGGCTTTGCTCCTGATTCTATGAGAAGGCATCTGGTAATGTTGATCAAGGTCTGGTTCATCCTTTCTGAAATTCCATTTTGTTGAGGGGATTCCGGCACAGTTAGCTGCCTTTGAATTCCATGTTTAATAAGATAGTTGTCAAAGGTTTGTGACTTAAACTCATCTCCATTATCACTTCTCAAAATTTTTATCTTTTTGCTGTGAAAATTTTCAGCCATTCTCTTGTATTCATCAAACTTCATTATGACTTCATCTTTAGTTTTGATTGGATACACTGTAGAGTAACGAGAAAAATCATCGGTGAACACAGCAAAGTAATTTGAGCCTCCCAGTGACGGCGGTGAAATCTTTCCGACTACATCAGAGTGCACAATTTCTAACGTTTCATTAGCTCGTGTGTTTGAGAATTTTGGAAACTTCTTGCGCTTCATCTTTCCTTGAATGCACACAGAGCATGGCTTGTTTGTTTCAAGATTGGATTCCTGTTTACTTTCAGTGGCTATTATGTTTCTCAAAGTGGCTGGGGAAGGGTGTCCTAGCCTGCGATGCCAGAGTCCATTCGACTGGATCGCTGAAATGTACGCTGCAGGACAATCTTCTTCTATAATATATAGTCTTCCCTGTCTTCTAGCTCTCAAAACAATTTCACCAGTTTCTGCCAGTATTTTTGATTCACCATGGGCAAATTCAATCTTAAAACCTTTTTCTTCAATTCTGCCAATCGACAGCAAATTTCCGCCCAAGTCTGGTACATACAATACATTTGCAAGATTAATGTTGCTTTTGGTAGAATCTTCTTGAACTGCAATAGTGATGTTTCCTGTTCCGGTAACTTGAACTTTTTCAGAATTCGCCACTTCTACTACTGAGGTGTAATCAGTTAGCGATTCGAATTTCTTTCTGTTTGACGTCATGTGCTCTGTAGCACCACTGTCTAGAATCCAGATTGTTGAGTCTTCAGCTTTAAATTTATTTGTTAAAAAGGCCCAGTTCATTTTTAAATCTATAGCAGTCTTGGCACTGCTTTGATTTCTTTGTTGTACTTCTTCACAATTTTTGGAGATGTGACCCCATTCTCCACAGCTAAAACACCTGACAGTTTTCTTCGAATTTGCAGCTGTTTCGTTGTTTCTTTTTGTTGTCCATTTCTTCACAGTGTTTGTCTGCATTGGTCTTTTTTGATTATAGTTTCTTGTGTGAAGTGCCCGTTCTTCCTGCTCTTCAATATTTGGCGCATTTCTATATATTCTTTTTTCTTCAACTAATAGTCTAGACTTCACAATGGTTGTTGTCAAGTTATCTTCGTCCTTTTCTAAGTTCAGGATTAAGCTTTCGTATGATTTTGGCAGACCTATTAACATGATGAGCGCAACTTCTCTGTCGGTGAAAGCGTAACCACCACTCGACAATTTTCGGTGTATTTCAATCAATCTGGTCAAATATGATTGAATTGTTTCACCAGGCTTCAAGGTAATGTTAAAAAAGTCCTTCATTAATTGTAAAACATGCAGTAAGCCAAATTTTGTATGCATATCCTTCAATACAATCCATGCGTCCCTCGCTTTGGCGCAGCCGCCAATATCATCCAAAAACGTATCTTCTACAATCAAGAACATTAGAGTTAAAGCTTCATCATTTTTCTTTCTCTCATTTTCGGACATTTCAGCAAGTCCATAGCCAGGCTCAACTGCCTCCCAGCATTTCTTCTGCACCATCAGTGCACGGGCACGTATTGCCCATGCATGATAATTTTCGCCGTTCAACTTCTTCAATTTGTATTCTTCCATAGCGGCGATTATTATTGTGCTGCCTATCTTCTTAGATCCGAATTTCTAATATTTATTTACACAGAGCGTCGTGCTGATAACGTGTTGAAATTAAATTGCAATTGTAAATAAACAGATCATTTTGAGAAAAGAAATATTTTAATAAATATTATAACATAAGACAAATTAGACTAAAAAAAGAACACATCTATTGATACATTTTCTACAAAATTAATAATAATAAGTTGCCAAAATCAAACGAACAAAAACAAGGCAATGCATCAGTCAGACTGCTTACAACAACCTCGATTTGTTGATTCCATCAATAACCTCCGGTCCTGGTACTTTATATTCTTTCAAAAAAAAACATCTAGAAAAAACGGAGCAGCCAAGAGAGAATCAAAAGCAAAGATGAAAGAACAGAACAAGAAAAACTACTGTGGCCGAGAGTAAAATTAGGGTCCCATTAAAATTCGCGTAAAATGTACTTCCGCATGCTTTGAAGAGATGGTGAGGTACTAATGTCATTAACAAGGGAATCAGCATTCATATGAATGAAGCAGGATTCCAGTGCATCAAGATGAGATGATGTGACAGGTGTGGAAATGATTTTAAATATTGCCACAATTGAATTTATGCCCAAGATTTCAACATTGGGTGGCATTTGATTATATATCGTATTCTTGATAACAAAAATGAACGTCTATTTTTGAGCTCTTGAAACATGCCGAATTTTATTTCTATCTGCAAATTTTTAAGTCAATGAAGTTTTTTAATCAAGTAATAGCTTACCGCTTCAATTTCTTGGGATTATTTATGCAATAAAATGTTTTTTTTTTAAAAGTTTAAAAATCATAATCATAGTGTCTTAAAACTAATATTCCGAGAAAGGAAAAGTGTTATGAAGCATAAAATTTTACATAAAAAATGTATAAATATGAATAAAAATACGTACAATTCATGATAAAATTATTTGCAATATCATTTTCGTGAAAAAATATCGCTCTAATGTTTTTATTTCTAGAAGTAGTACTTGATATACTGAAAAACTTAGCGCAAACACACATGGAAAGATAAAAAGCAGGTATTTATAAATACAATATATTGCAATGCAAATGGGTGATTCTCACGAAATATGACAATTTACAGTCTCTTGCTCCAAAATCTAATACTATACTAATAAAAGAGCTTTATTTTTACATGTTAATAAATATTATTGCTGTTAGCATTTTAAAATGACTTTGTACTATCATCGACTGTTTTGTATATTTATAAAATTTAATTGAATTTCAAAATGTCATGTTTCTTGTATGTCACAAACAATGTTTCCAATAATAACTAGCTTCAAAACTTCGCATAAATCTTTCAATATCTAATTTTTCTTATCTCAATAGTTATAAGCATTTCCAGAATATACGCATAGGGTATTATTTACAAAAACTTCGTTTAAAATAATTTTTTCTGTCAATAATTTGTTTGTCACATGAAAATCTGTCATTTTCCTGGCTACTTTTATTTAGTGATTTATAACCAAAATAGATAGCTCCAGCATTTAATATCTTATTTTAATAGATTGATTAGATACCATCCTATCTGAACATGTCTTGTTGCATGAATAAAGGACCAACATTCTGGTTAAAAATCTATTTCAAAAATTTTTTCTAGGTGAGTACGTTTTATGTTGTCATTTTTCCTGTCTTCATAAAATCATTAATAGCATAAACTACATAGATTTACCTGAGTTATTTCAAGAAATGCTGTTGTTTCCTGCAGAATGTAAACGTCTTAGGTCAAAATGTTAAATTAAAGTTAAATGTTATAAAATGGCAAATTTGTCATTAATCTGGCTGTCATTTTCATGGCTTATGAATGCCAGGACATTGAAGTGTTACCAGAATTTTTTTTAAACAGTATACTGTAAAGAGGAAAAGCAAATACTAGTAACCTAATACCAAGTTTATGTATGATTGTAATATGCTTTAATGTAATCAAAGTTATTTATTTATTTAATGATTGTTTACATTAAATAAACACAGTTATATTTCGTATATTATATATTTAATGATTGTTTACATTATTATACACAATTTTATTCCATACATATCAGCAACAAAAACATACTTGATTCTTTCTACAGTGGATAAAAAGAATTAATTTAAGCAATTTATGGCCCATCTAACATAAAGGCTTAAGTTAAGTTACTTACTATTAGCTTAAAATGACTGTTTTTTAAACTAAGCTAATATGTCATTTTCCTGGCATTCAAGATTTGGTGAATTACTATTTTATTTTTTTTCTTGAGTCAATAAACTACACTGCTGTCTGTAAGATATTAATAAATATAACTAAAAAAGTATACAAAAAAAATTTAGATTATTTTGAAGACTTTAAATTTGAAGAAATTTTTTGGTCCAAATTGTCATGCTTCCGAAGAATCACCCAAATACAGATCGCAATAATGAAGGACTTGTTTATTTTATTATATATTTGCCATAAAGTTGTTACCACCCAAAAACCCACATAGGAAAATACCACCCAAAGCCCTATCTCGGAAATACCACCCAAAACCCTACCTAGGGAATACCACCCTAAATACTACCTGGGGAATACCACCCTAGTTCGTACCTAGGAAATATCACCCTAAACGCTTCCAAAATAACCTTTTATTTTTTAAAACTCTTTTTTATTTCTTAGATTTCCAAAGCCCTATAGAGTCTAATTTTCTTTGCAATGAAAATAGCTTAAACGCATTTCTTTTTCCCAAGAATAAGATTTTTAAAAATTAAAAGAAAAAATGGAAATAAATCGTTTGAAAAGTTCCATGTGGTGTTTTCTCTAACTATTATACATGTACTTTTTTTAATATTTCATTCGCAAACAACTTTTGATGTAGAATTTCTTTTCGTTTCTTCGCTTCTTAAAGGAAATTTTTTAACTGTAGCTCATAATTGAAATAAGGTACAGCAAAAGCTCAGAGTTTCGTTGCTGATAAAGTGTACAGTGTTTGTTCTTCTTTCAAAGAAGTAAATAATATCTTAGTGCTTTTATATTTTCTGAAAAAAAAACATACAAAAGTAAATTTTTTTCCAAAAAAAAAAAGGTTTTTAACTTATCTTAACTATTTCTTAAATCAAGATCTTTCTCAAAACATTTTCCAATTCTTATTGAACTATGAAATCTTTTAATTATTTATTTTTTTTAAACAATTTCATTGCTTGATTTCCGAATTAAAACTTTAAAATTAAGTTTCTTCGAAATTTTTCCCTGTTAAAAAGCCTGGAAGTAAATTTTCGTTTTCAAGTAAAAACAATAATTTCAAGCAAAAATAACTCTCAACTATTTTAAGAAAGAAAAAAAAATTAGACACAAAGTAGAGAGCACAATTCTGTTAAGAAAGAAAATGAATATCCTTCTGTATTAGGACATTACACAATATTATGCAAAGTAAAATATCCAAATGTAATATATAAGAAGGTAATACATAGCCAAGTATAATTTTCAATGACAAGATAAGTCGTCATCATCATCAATGGCTTGACAGCTCAGGGTGAGCCTTGGCCTTATCGCGAAGTTTTCTCCATTCTAACCTTTTTCCTGCTAGTGTTTTCCAGTTTTTAGTTTTTAAGACCAAAAGGTCATTTTCCAGGCCAGCCATCTATCCATCTCAAATTCGGCCAACCTCTTTTTCGTGTGCCAACTGGTCTGGCATTGAAAACTCCTTTTGTGGTTCAGTTTTCCTCCATTCTAATAACGTGGCCTGGTTACTTTGTTCTTTGTCATTTAATGAAGTTAATACTGTCAGGTTCAATATATGAGTGATAAAGGTCTAAATTTGTTCTTCTAATCCACTCACCATTTTTTGAATTCATCCAGGAATGCTTCCCAAGATCTTCCTCTCAAAGGTACCCAACATAACCTCATCCGCACATGATATGGTCCAGGTTTCACAGGTCCCGGACAAGATAAGTAGATGGAAGTAAAACCAATAGACTTACAAGTTAACCCTATAAAATTTAGTCACCTCCAGAAAACCGTGTAACTCCCCTTCTGGACTTGATAACCACCTGGATTTGATTAGAAAGCATGTCCAAAAGCTTTTTCAGGCACGTCGCCGAATAGTTGATCGATCAAGTCATTAAGTCCGTCGAATTGTGGGAATGCTGACATCAGTATTTAGCACTCTGTTACAAAGTGTTCAACAGATTTTCTTTTGAGGTCCAAATCAGATAACTTTTAAGGTCAGTCGCAAGTATTCATAAACCAACCATGTATTCTTCCTTATCCGATAAAATTTGCTGTTGTCGTCTTGGAAAGAGGCCATGAAAACATTGACTGAAAAGTATCACTTGACCTTCCAGACATGCTAGTTCATGTTTATGATCTCATCCAACGGTTGGTCCAATCCATAGTTAGAAAAACTCCCCCAAAACGTTACAGAGCCACCTTTCATTTTTCATAATTATTCTAGATAGTTTTTTTGCTGAATGAGATTAATTAAATAAGGTATACAAAATTAAAAGATTTAGTGTTCAAGATGAAATTTCATATTTTCTCCTTCAGATTGTTTCAAATAAGCTCATTTTTAAATATTTTGATATCTTTTTAAAGTCAGTTTTCTTTTCCCTACTTTTATAACAAGTTCTTATGAATAATAAAAAGTGTAAATTATAAGTGTTTTAAAAATTTAAATTAGAAAGCATTCTTGAACTACTCATGCATGAACAGGCAAAATAAACATAGTATGCGTTCTAAGTCTTCTCACGTTTCGCTTCTGTGAAAAATCTACCTTTGAGTATTCGTCTGATTCTCAATAGGCTTAGTGAAACAGCTGAATCGATGCCAATTACACCAAATTGGTGACCACTTAGAAAGCATACTAATTTCAACTATTAAATTTTCGCTGTAGTTTGAAATTGATACTTACACATCGGATAGTGGAATCAAGGCCAGTGGAGCGAATTCTCCAGCTTTCAAGTTTAAACATTCACTCGACTGTGGACATTTCGAGCAATCTAGTTTATAGTTTTCACACAGTACCATAATTATTTATTTGAGAAATTGATTCTTTAAGAAAACAAGCTAAATCAGTACATTTAAAAAGAAATATGTGTGATTCAAAATTTTCAGGAATTTAGGAACTATTCTCGCTGCACCTATCAAGCCGGCCTTATTAAATTGCACCAATGAGATTCTCAATTTTTGAAAGCATAATTGAAGTGAATTTTTTTATCAGTAAATTTAAGTTAAAATAGACAATCCTTCTCTTCTTATTATTTTAAGAAGGGAGGAATAAACCCTCTAAGGAAATTGGAATTTCTCACCTAATTAAGTACAGCATTTGTTTGGACAATTTTGCATCTGTTTCCCTGACACCGTGCCAAAAGATTTGCTAAACATATTTCTTCGTATGTAAGAATATGAAATCAAAACTTGATTAAAATGAATATGTTTTATCCCATAAATAATGAAATTGAGTTTTTGTAAAACATTGATTATGAATTGACTTTAAGAGCATTAGTTTAAAGTCAGTGAGTGGTTATGAATTGGTGATTAGAACAATAGTTTAATGTCAGTGAATGATTATGAATCAGTCATTAGAACATTGGTTTAATGTCAGTGAATGGTTATGAATATTAGAACATTAGTTTATTGTCAGTGACTGATTATGAATTGACTATTGAAGTATTAGAATAATATCTAAATAAGATTGCGAATCAGCTATTTAAAAATTGCTTGTATGAATGCTAATGAATAATTATGATTTAGCCATCAAAATTTAAGAAAACTGTTTATGACTTGCAGAATGTGATATAAAATTTATTCATTTTAATAAAGGTGTCATTAAAAGCTGATATGTGAAAGATTATATATATAATCCCCCTTTTTAACACGACAAAAGAACGAATGCATGCTAAATGAATATTTTAATAAGTCATGGATGGTTTATGTACATTCTCATTTTCCTGCTCTACACTGAACACATTTTTTTAAAATTTTATACATGTTATCAATATTATATGTTAAACATAAGGCTACTTGATATTCATATAGTTAGCCAGTTTTTTTGAAGTTATACTTCTTATGCGACTTCCAACAAGGTTGCGTTAAACGTTTAACGCTACATTTTTATTGGCCGGGAAATCACGTGATAGGATACAGTTTTCCCTCATTCATTTCCATATTGTTTTGGTTCTCACTAGCATAAAAATAATAAAAGTCATAAAAGTATTGTTTTTCTATAAATATTTTTTTAGTTTGTTTTGATACGCATATAATTTAATAGGGTAGTATTTTTTATTTTCAAATTTACTGGATAACAATTGTAAAAAATGTGTGAAAACAATCCCACGGACAATGCGACGGATTTAAGGTTATGTCAAGGTACGTCTCTTGTGAATATCAATTGATTGTTAGGTTTTCTCTTCTGAAATTACATTATTCACATACATTATTAATACATTTTCCAGGGCGAGACGATGAGGCAACCACAAGCACTGGTTCAAGAGGAGGGAAAAATGCACAATATTAGCGTGATTACAGAGCACGGAAGCGAGCGGAGCAGGGAAAAGAGTATTTGAATAGAACTAGTGATCCTTCTACGACTGCTGATTCTTCTACAATTAACGTCGCAGGTTGCGAAGTTTAACTTCCTCCGCGCGGAGGGACTCCACGCACTACTTTTTTTTAAATTTAATGCTTTTTAGACAAAATTTACTGGACGTTCTGATTCGTAAAATTCTTATGGTATAGTATTCATCAAATTTTGCTTAGTATTATTAGAGTTCAAAGCAAATAATTTAACATATTAAATTTTATATATTAACATATTATTATTCACATGGTAGTTTGTTTAGTAAAGTTCAGTTTTGAAGTAACAAATTATTTTGGCTTCATTTAATTAAAAAGTACCTTCTTGATTACTTCTAAGGAATTTATGAATATAATTAATTTTGATCCAAAGATGGTTATATTTAAATAACAGAAATATTTATTAAAAAAAATTTTTTTTTGTTGGTTTTACCGAACAAAGCAAGCAAAATTCTATAAAGTATTATGGCATAGAAAGCTGAAATAAATTTAATTTGTAAGAATCTGGACCCGTTCAGAACATAAAACATATCCTAAGTAATGTTACTGTGAATTGAAGAAGTGTATTCGATTGGTTTACTGCAAGTAAATCAACGGTTAGTGTCAGCTTATGCTAAGTTATGAATAATTCAGGTTCACTTTTCTGTGCAGTGAAATTCTCAACCCAAAGAAATCCAATATAAAAAGAAAAGATTTGGATTTACGAATAGCTAGGGTATGCTACGCAACACTGCTTTTAAGTAATAAATATATAAATTGTGTTTTTTGAATATCAATAGATCGTTACGGGCACCTTTTACGATCTCTTACTTTAAATTTTAATCACTGCATAAATGATTATTTTCTTGTTATAAATGAATCTTGAAATTTATGCAGTTTTCATGAGTAGTCCATAAAAATGTTAAGTTTGTTTCCACTCAATTGGATTTGTGGTGTTTACACCATAGAGTATTGTTCTTTTCAAATGAGCTAAGATGAAGCTTTAAAAAAAAAGATGGAAAAGATTTATTTAAGTTCAAAATAAAATAACTTAAAGTTTAAGTATAATTTTGAGTACAGCTGTTTGAATTATTACTTATTATTAAAATTTTTTTATTTACGCATTCCGAAGAACGGGTATCTAGCGAGTTTTTAAAGATTAAATTGAATATTCGCTCATATTATTAGTTGATTAAAACCTAGTGTAATAAGGAACTATGATATCATTTTATGTAATCTTTCATTGCATATTTCAAAAAAATATTACTGAAATATTATTTTAAATGAACAATTTTAAGACAAAAGTAATTTGAGGAAAATATATTTTAAAATATTAATAATGAATACAAGATGTTTAAACATTAAAAAAATTAATTTAAGAGATTATTAAACAGAGTTTTGCTTAACTTGGAGTTTTTCTTAGAAAACATAATGTGTGAATTACCACTTGTATTTTTTGTTTATGTTCATAGAATAATTCAGAAAAATAAAATTGTGAATAATGTGTTCAAAGCACAAATTTTGAAATAAAGTTGTTTGAAGGAAAGTGGATATTATTAAAAGAATTAATAATAAATACAGTAAATATTGATAAAATTAAAAAATGCGAATTTCAGGATAATTTGTTTAATTTGAGTTTTTACCTCGAAAATATAATATGCAAATTACCTCTTTGATCTCTTATGTTTCATATTATAGTTTAAAAAATAAACAATGGGATTAAGGAAATGGGATTAAGGAAGACAAATTTTGAAGTAAAACTATTTTGAGGAAAATGAATCCAATAATGTAACCCGAGTCCCTGCAGGTATGTGACTATTTGGATTGTAGCTAAAAGATATTAGTTTATTATAAGAGCGTTTAAATCTTCAACTTTATTTTTTTCAATTTTTTTCTGAGTATAAGCCCTTTAATCGTTTCTCCTTAAGAAATTTTATTTTAAAAAAATGTGCTTTGGAGCTAACGTAAGCGCGAGTTATATCCTAGCGACCCAGAAGATAGCCTGCATGATTTATGTGTTGGACATCCAATTCTATGGCACTCGCTATGGTTAGCTATACATATGGTGCATAAGTAGCTATAGAAAACCTATAGGATAGTACTTGAACTTAGCAGTTCTTCTAATAAAAATAGACATTGAAACATCCGGTTGTCTGTTTTATTTACCGGAACATTTCGAAATGACCTAATGGAACCAGAGGAAAGTCCATACAGATAGGATTATTCAAATATGTATCTTTTACATTTATTTTATTATTTTCAATAAATGAGAAGCCACTCTTCGTACTGGGTGAAAAAAAGTAAGTAATCCAAGAAAAAAAATAGAAAAAAAATTGTTATTTATCAACACAACGAAATCCTAGACAAAACTGAAAATACATACCAACTCAATCAATAATGCTAAAATAATTCCAATTCTTTTAAACATTTATTATTAGTTGTTGCTCTTCCCATTGGCTTTACGTTATTAGATTTAAGCGAATTACGTTTTTAGCTATTCAATCCCTCCAAATAAATATTAAATGTATTCAGCATCGTTCATGATGCTGTTGATCTAAGCCAACTTAATATAGTCTAAACTCAGACTATCCATAGTTGGCTCCGAGCAAGTTTACCACTGTACTGAAATTTTCTCTGGTATTTGAGCCTTTCGAGGGACTGTAAAAACTTCTTTACAGTATCTATGTTGAAACTGCGCACTATTGGTGCAGTTTTAATAGACATCAAATGTGTTATTATAATACTTTGTACATATATTAGTACATTTGGTGCCTATTAAATCTGCGACAATAACTATAATACCTTCCTGTGCCTGTTACCAAAATTAATTAAACATTATTAGCTTTAGTAGTAGCATGATGATTTTATATTTCTCTTAAACAAAAACTTCATAAAATTTTTTTTTTAGTGCACAGCTTATCATTTTTTAAAAAATTTCAATTAGTACCGATTACCAAAATTCCTCAGGAAAATGGAGAAAGAAGCCGACCATTGATTTGAAATGATTGATATAAAAGAATCTAAGATCTGTCAAAAAATCTCATGCCACAAAAAAAATTGCTTCCCAGTTTAATTAAGGGCAACGTACTATAAACTTGAAATAAAATTCGTTCTCGATTAAATAGAGGAAAAAACAAGCAAATCCCTGATATTTTAACATATTTACTTTGATAATATGGAAAAATCTTTCTATAGGCTGTAGTACTCAAACTGGTAGGCGGAGTAAGTTATAAGCAAACAGTGAGGATTGCCTTAAACCAAATTCAGGGTAAACTGATTCAAAATTGTGTGTATATCTAAAACACATGCATACTGGATTATTTATTTAGGTTCAGTATTTGCCCGCTATAAAAACAAGGCAATTATCACACCATATATAATTATTTCAGTAAATCTACGGTATGTTGTTTATGACTAATAAAGGTTAGTATGTATGTCTTCAAATGCACAAAATTAGTATTCAAAAACAACAAAAATGTATTACTCCTAACTAACATTACTAAGTTCATGAATAAATTATTTTACATTTAATTTAGACTAAGAACTATAAGTAGTGAAAACGAAAAGGTGAAAAAAACTTTCTTTGCGCAAAACGATGAAACTAAAATAATAAAAATCTTTTCTTTTAGTTCAATTGCATACTTAATCTTCCTGTTTGAGAAGGTAAGGAGAGAGACTGAAAGACATTTAATCCCCAGTGACGTGCAATTACCTTAGTGATTTAAAGAGTGATAAGATAATAAAGGGATAAAAGGATTATCCTATCTCAAACGATGTGATATCTCAAGCTTTTCACAGCCTTCACCATAACTGTAATTCTTCTCGCTAAATGTTTTCATGGAGCACTCACTCCTTGCACCGGATTTTGAGATATGGTGAATAAAACTCTCTTTCTCTCTCTATGTTTGCTAGAATCCTTAAGAGATTAAGCTTAGAATGACACTATTGCTTACGAAAATTCATAAATTTTAGATTCTATTAAAATGCTGTAAAACATCAACTTAAAAAATAATGCATTATGCATTAGGAAATACTAGTTTACTAATAAACATTACTTTAACGTTATATATATATATATATATATATATATATATATATATATATATATACGGAAGATATTTTAAGACGAAAATATATAGACGAAAAATATTTTAAGATGACATAGAATAAGTTATTACCTCATAAGAGAACTTAAAGTATTAACACAGTTGGAGAAAACTAAAATCATTAACACGAAATAATAAACTAAGTGACAAACTAAGTATCACATTGTAAAAACAATACTGGAAATAACAACCTAACTAATTAAAAGAAAAAATATTAAAAGAAATTAAAGTGGATGATGCACTGACATACGTGCCAGCATCGCCAGGGGGGGCATTACCATGCAGTCAGTGTGGAAGCAGTTTCAGTGGTTGGAGGGAGACTACCAAACCCCTTACTGTACCAAAAAAAAAAAAAAAAAAAAAAAAAAAACAGAAAAAACGTTTAAGAACAGCAAGTCAGAAGAAATCTAAATAGCATAATCTTTAAATTTGAAGTAGAGGTGTATAAAATCACCCGGTGAGAAATAGAATTACGAATGTTTTTTATAGCAATTGTAATGTGAAACGTGACATTTGTGAAATTCGAAAAGCTCACGATACGGGATGCGTACGCTTTCTGGTATTTGGCTTACCCTTTCATCATAAATTGGAAAAAAAAAGGTTTCGTTATTTACTCGAACAAGCAAGTCACAAAATATATTCAAGGTTTTACCCTTATCATTTTTAGTACGACTTTAAAGTACACAAGAATCTTATCAAAGATAAATGACAAATGGATACTAATGCGCAGAAACTATAAATGAAATGAGCATAAACGACATTAATTTCCGGTCCCCAATAGATCAATTCATTTGAAAACGTTATGAACAATTAGGGAAACCACAACTTTGTTCTTTATTTCAAATGGAAATTCTAAAATATATATTTGTTTAAAAAAGAAGCAATATGTTTTTAATTTAAAATCTTTACAAGAAATGTATCTAAGTTTTATTTCAAGTAATTTTAATACAATATTAAGTATATTAATTATAAAACAAATAATTGTAAAAGCGTTCGAATCAATTATTCCTCAAATATTTATATGCATTAATTTACGAACCCTTGAACAGAAATCTCGCTCAAAATTTCGCATGAATCATTCAACGACAACCGGAAATTCACGCATGTAGTTAATTCAGTTAACAACTCATCCAAGTTATGAAATCTTAAAATACTCATCAAATTATTGACAGGCGAAAATTTATCAACTATCTGCATTGAGTAATATTTTACATTCTAATCAATGAAATGGATGACAATTTCACTGCATTTTGCAAGAGCTCAGATGGCTCTTATGAGATTATTATGTCCTACAAGACGCAAATTCATTTCAAATTATATTAAGCAATTATCTTTCCAAAAGATTAGTGTTTCCGGTAATATTAGTTCTCATCATAACTACGTATGAATGATGATGATATTCATCAACATTTTCATTTGGAGAACGTTGCTGAATGCATCTATTTATTATTGAAACTGCAAAGAAAGTTATTTGAATACTGGTATAATTAAATGTTTTATGTGATGATTAGATTTGTGCATTGTTTTTATTAGGAAAAATGATAATCTGTGGCGCCAGGCATGGTGCGTAGGCGCCAAAAGAATCAACGGGATTACAAACACACGATCGGCAACCTTGGAACTGCCCCAGTATTTAAGAAGCTTCGAACTTTACTCAGTCTCTATCCCACACAGTCTTACTCAATTTTTATGTTTCTGTTTTTAGCTTGTTATGTTCAGTTGTTAAATAAATGTTTAAGTTTATTGTTGTCATAGTTGTCTTCAACTTAATATGAGAGGGTTCCTCCCCCTCAATTGGTGACCCTTGTGTTTGTTATGTTTTTGGATACGCTATTATCCGTTCTTTTACAATTTGGAATAGCTGCTTGAATTTGGTAATGTACAATTTCCTCTCTTATTTGGTCAACTGCTTTGCTTTGCACTACTTAAAATTTAAACTTAATGTATAGTAATATCTTTTTGTTGTATAATGTTAGACTGAAATTTTTAAACATTATTGTAAGAGACTTTAATTAGTAGTTATTGAATTTGAATATACGAACTTTAAATGCTGTTGTATATATTTCTTAGTATAATATTTGTAGTTTTGAATCATTCTTAGTCATGTAAATACTTATTTTTATTGTGAATATTTCCATATATTCTCTAGTTATTGAATTGTTCTAATGTATATATATACAACTAGTTTAGTTTGAAAATTTTCATGAGTGAATCTTTAACTAGTTGCTTAGTTTTGTGTTACAATGACTGATAAAGATAAAACGGGAACTGAAATTGAAATTCATAAAATTGGCCTTCGCTTACCTGGATTTTGGATTGATAATCCAAGTCTATATTTTACGCAGATTGAGGCTAATTTTAAATTATCAGGGATTACTTCTGAATCTACTATGTATTGCTGTTTAATCTCTGTTCTTGATCAGAATATTATGCAAGTAATTGCGGACCTGGTCAGAAACCCAAATTTGGAAAAGCCTTACACTGCCGTTAAGGATAGACTTATTGCAGAATTTTCCTTGTCCGAGAGTAAAAGAATTCAAACTTTACTTCAGGACCTTGCATTGGGGGATTCTAAGCCGTCTGCCTTGTTGCGACATATGCGAGAATTAGCAGGATCTAATTTTTCAAATGAGGTTATTAAATCTATTTGGCTATCTCATTTACCCTCATCTATTCAGTCTATTTTAAGTGTTAGTACGGAAGGTTTAGACACTTTGTCAACTTTGGCAGATAAGGTTTCTGAAGTAACTAGTTTTTCTGCAACTTCAAGTTGTAATGAAGTTGTAAATAGAGATTCACTTATGGAAAAAATAGCTCAAATGTCTACGGATTTGGCAGAGTTGAAAAACGAAATAAAATCTATGCGTAGGTATCGAAGTCTATCCCGTAGTCGTTTGCGTTCCAAATCAAATGTTTCGAAAAAATTTTCTCACGCTTCTAAAGGTGAAGCAGAGAGTCAAACTGCCGAAACGAAAATGTGTTGGTATCATAGGAAGTATGCTAAAAAAGCACACAAATGTATTGAGCCTTGCAATTTTAATTTAAACTGATGAGCTCTACTATTAGTCCGGTGGTTAATAGTAGTGATAATTTAAAATTTAGCCACCGACTTTTTGTTTCTGATCGCAAAACTAAGTTAATGTTCTTGGTCGATAGCGGATCTGATGTAAGTTTATTGCCTATAACATTTAAAGGTTGCAGGCCAACATCAAATTATGTGTTGCATGCTGCTAACGGCACTGCTATTAAAACATTTGGTGTTAAACTTATGTCGCTAGATTTTGGTTTACATCGAAAATTTGATTTTGCATTTATAATTGCGAATGTTTCAAAACCAATTTTAGGCGCGGATTTCTTACGACATTTTGAGTTGTTAATCGATCTTAAAAATAAGAAATTAATTGATACGAAAACGTCTTTGGCTCATCAAGGTAAAATCTTTCCTTCCTCAATCCAAAGTGTTAAAACAATATTTGGCAATACTAAATATCACGATTTAATTCAGGAATTTTCTGAAATTACTAGAGTTAGACCTAATTATCTTAAAATTAAGCACGATACAGTGCATTATATTAACACGATTGGTCCTCCGGTCGCTTCAAAAGTTCGCAGATTGAATTCTGTTAAACTTCAAGCTGCCAAATCTGAATTTGATTTCATGCTGCAACATGGTATTTGTAGGCCATCCAAAAGTCCTTGGGCCAGCGCCCTACACATGGTCCCAAAAAGTAACTCTGATTGGCGACCTACCGGCGATTACAGAGCTTTAAACTCCTGTACTCGGCCTGATAAATATCCTTTACCAAATTTGCAGGATTTTTCTCAAAATCTGTTTGGCAAGAAAGTATTTAGTATTATAGATTTTGTTAAAGCATATAATCAAATTCCCGTAGCAGAACAAGACATTGAGAAAACTGCAGTTATAACACCTTTTGGGTTATTTGAATTTTTGTATCTGCCTTACGGTTTGTGTAATGCACCTCAAACCTTCCAACGTTTTATTAACGAAGTTTTATATGGTTTAGATTTTGTATTTGCTTATATTGATGATATTCTCGTGGCAAGTGCTAACGAGACTGAACATTTGTATCACTTACGTTTAATATTTGAACGTTTAAAACAGTATGGTTTAACAATTAATGCTTCTAAGTGTATTTTTGGATCTTTTGAAGTACCCTTCCTTGGACATTTAGTAAATGAGCATGGTGTTAAACCCTTACCACATAAAGTAGATGCAATTGTTAACTATTCTAAACCCAAAACTCTAAAAGATTTACGCAGGTTTCTTGGGTGTTTAAATTTCTATAGGAGATTTATTCCCAAAGCGGCAGAATTGCATGCCCCGTTAAACGCTTTACTTGGGGGTAGGAAAAAAGGCGATAGTAAAACTATTAACTGGACTGCAGAGTTAGAAAATTCTTTCGAAAAATGCAAAGAAAGTATTGTAAACATTACTCAGCTATCTCACCCGGCACCTGATTGCCAGTTAGTGCTGTTTACGGACGCTAGTGACATTGCAGTAGCAGGCGCCTTACATGAAAAAACTGGATCTGGTTATATACCTTTATCCGTTTTCTCCAAAAAGTTAAATAATGCCCAAGTTAAATATTCTGTTTATGACAAAGAACTTTTGGCGATTTATTTGTCAATAATTCATTTTCGTTATATGTTGGAAGGAAGGGTATTTCATGTTATAACTGATCACAAACCTTTGACACATGCCTTTGCCCAAAGTTTTGAAAAGTGCTCTCCTAGACGTTTACGACAATTAGAATTTATATCACAGTTTACTTGTGACTTACGATATTTAGCAGGAGCAGAAAACTTAGTGGCAGACGCTTTGTCAAGGGTAGAAGAAATTGCTTTTCCTGACAAAATTGATTATGTGCAAGTTGCAGCTGAGCAGTTGACTGATGAGGAATTGCAGGTATATTTAAAAAATCCAGATGTTACTAATCTTAAATTTAAATTAATTGTTTTGCCTAATTCTGATGTAAATTTGTATTTTGATGTCTCCCAACCTAGTGCTCGTTTGTATGTACCCATGAAATTTCGAAAAATGATTTTCGATTCTGTACATAACCTTGCACACATCAGTGCCCGATCTACTTTAAGACAGTTATGTAGTACATATGTTTGGCCTTCAATTCGAAAAGACATTGTTCAGTGGTGTCGCACTTGTTTAAGTTGCCAAAAGGCTAAAATACATCGACACGTTATATCACCATTGGGTAAAATTCCTGTGCCTAATGCTAGGTTCCAGCACGTGCATTTGGACCTGATTGGCCCATTACCGGTGTGTCGAGGATATAAGTACTGCTTAACTTTAATTGATCGGTTTACACGATGGGTTGAGGTGGTACCTCTACAAGATATCACGGCAAATACAGTAGCACGAGCAGTGATTTTTAATTGGGTTTCACGGTTTGGTGCTCCTGTTAGAATTTCAAATGATCAGGGAAGACAACTGGATTCCTTCACTTTCAAGAAATTAGCACAAATTCTGGGTGTTGAAATTATTCGTACGACTGCATACAATCCTAAGGCCAATGGGATGATTGAACGTGTTCATAGAACATTAAAAGCAGCCCTTATGTGCTATACTACAGATTCTTGGCTTGATAATTTGCCACTAGTTCTCCTGGGTTTGAGGACTGCTGTTCGGAAGGATTGGAACTTCTCTTCTGCTGAGTTAGTCTATGGGCAAACATTGAGAGTTCCCGGAGAGTTCTTTACTAACTCGGGAAATGACATCTCGCAGTCTGAATTGATTTCCCAGTTGCGTAAGGCATTTAGTGAGGTCAAGCCTGTAGCTTCTGTTTGGCATGACAAACGAGTCGTTTATGTACCAAAAGATCTTCATACTTGTACGCATGTGTTCGTGCGACATGACGCCGTACGGAGACCATTACAACCTCCGTATGATGGTCCATATTCAGTTCTTAAGAAAAAATCTAAAATCTATCTTTTGCAGATCTCTACGAAGAAAAAGTGGATTTCTATTGACAGGTTGAAACCAGCGTATTTGCCAGTGGACTAGCCCCATACTTTATTCCACGATGATTCTCCTTGCCAGTCTGACCTTTCTTCAACTACAACTACCGAGTCTCCTTTGCCAGAAAAGGTACCGGACCCAAAGAAGTACGTTACTCGGTATGGTAGAAGAGTTCGTTTCAGAATCTGACGACTATGAAACTCCGGTGGGGAGTGATGTGGCGCCAGGCATGGTGCGTAGGCGCCAAAAGAATCAACGGGATTACAAACACACGATCGGCAACCTTGGAACTGCCCCAGTATTTAAGAAGCTTCGAACTTTACTCAGTCTCTATCCCACACAGTCTTACTCAATTTTTATGTTTCTGTTTTTAGCTTGTTATGTTCAGTTGTTAAATAAATGTTTAAGTTTATTGTTGTCATAGTTGTCTTCAACTTAATATGAGAGGGTTCCTCCCCCTCAAATCTAATCAAATAACACATTTTTGAATTATTGAAAGCAATTTACATTTCTTCTGTTTAATTTCATCGTAATACGATTGAACGATTGTCTAAGACTAAGACTAATTTATTTTCATAAGATGTCTGTTAACTAATGCATTAGTTTCGTAATATTTAATTTAAAATATCGAATTTTCTTATTGGAATTGATTTATTTCTGCCCAATTATTTTGGTGACTAGACGTCTTTACGTAATTTATCTGTGCATCCAGTAGGATATGCGTTGTTACGAATCCATTTCCTTCCTTCCCCTCGAGAAAAAAATCAAGACATTAAACTATTGATCTAACATCTTTTGAAATCATTATTACTTTTAAGAAACTGTAAATTTAAATAACATGAACTACATTTAAAAATTAAATAGTATTGGATTCGATATTATATTTTCATCATATCTACAAATTAATATTGATGACATTAATCAAATAACTCATTTGAAGAAGGCTGAAGAATTCGATTTCAATATCGAAATTTCAAACTCCTCACCAGTATACAGAGAAAGTTTCTAAATTCATGATTTACAATTTTTAGATAGTTGTATGTATCACCATAAGGTGTTTTCTGTACTGATATATACTTGGTTTTGGTGTCATTTACTGCCCATATAATTTACAGCCACCTCTAGAGAGAAAAAGGTTATTCTCTGGGCTTCTAATAATCTAAACATCATCAGTATAAGAAAAAAAAATAGAACGCGTAATTTTATAATCTACGCATTATCTAACACGTACATTGGGACTCGTAAGCCATCAAAGCTCACAGTTAAAAGTTAGATGATTTGCGTATGCTTCTTAAGAAAATTAAATACGAAAAAAGCGGTGGTCATTAAGTTTGAAATATAATACTTTATAACAGCAATATTACAGTTATGAAGATAAATATGAGTAGCATTCATAACCCTTTTCGAGAATTACAATTTTGATTGTTGAAAAAGTTGAGTTTTTCTAATTCGTATTTGTGAGAATCAAGATTTGTTGTAACAGCAAAAATTTAAAGCTATATAACTCACTGTCTCCTATTGGCGATCGGAATGAGGTACAGGTGGCGCAGAGCAGATCTCTCTACCTTTGGCAACACTTCGCATGTTTAACCTATAGCGCGTGGATTGTTAGTTTCTGTCTTCATTTTCAAATAGTTTAAAAACATTTGTGTTCGGAAACTGAATGGAACTGAAAACTGTATAAACATAATTCTAAAAGAAGGCATCGTGAAAATTTTCGAAAATATTTCTGACAGTTAAATACGAAAAACATCGTAGTACATTCCCATACAATTGAGAAGAGGAAGAGAGGGAAGGAGGAAAGGTAAAGACATGAAACCGGTCTTCTCCCCAGATGGCGCATTCGTGCGTTGCGATCGCGAATTACAATGTATGGTCAAAACTACCAGAATATATCAAAATTTACTGTGTTTCTGGCTCTATGGGGACATCAAAGAGCACGATAATTTTTACCAAAGCCCTTTGGTAATGACTTTCAATAAAATTAACAATAAAATATGGTCTTATTACCATGCTGATTGGTAGTAAATGCGGTAAAATTTAGTAATTTTATCATGATGCCTTTGAGTATGGCATAAAATCTTTTATTCAGCTAAATTTACTTTTCAGTATTATGTTATTTACTAAATGTGTGGTGATAAGAACTATATTTTTGAAAACCAAAATTTCTTGGAAATCGTTACCGTACGAACAAATGAATCGGTTAATTATACCTTATATTTTGGTTCTATTACCGAAATTGGCCGGTATAGACCGATTGGCAGGGGCGCTATACTACCGTTGGTGAGAACGGGAGTTCGAATTCAGCCGACCAAAGATTTAAAAATGATGACTAATAATGATAACTGGTGCACGCTAAATCTGTCAGGTCACAAAGTCATCCATACTTCGATAACAAATTATACCTCTGAGGGTACTGAACTGGAGATAGATCGTTCGCTGATATAGGTTAAAATTAAGATCTGTGGATGCATGAATGGGTCAGCCCTATAAACGGGTTTAGCAGAAATGGAATTATTGAGCTTAGATGGCGCCACTGGAAAACAAGAACAATTGCGTCCCCTCTGCCTAAAATGGCCGACGACAAACTTACCATAGTTTAGGATTTTTATGCCGTGACTATACAAGTACGATAATTTTACCAGAATTTTTTTTCTCTGTATTGATTCTTTGTTAAAAAAATATTTATTCTCCGGAAATTGTACTGTGAAAGTAGGATATTTGAAGCTATGTCAACTAAAAAAAATTATTTCATATCTATATCACAAGTACTTAATAATCGGAATTACATATTGTTCCCATGGATTGTGTAATCACTAATATGCTTTTTATTCGCCCGTTCATAAACGTTAAAGCTGCTAGCTCATAACAATACAAATGTATTATGCAAACTAGTGTTATGCTATGTAAATTTAAAATGTACAAATGTATTCAAACATTTAAGCGGAAACAATCTGTAAAACAAAATTTAAACTAACACTTAACTGCTAGATGCCTATTAAATTTTTACGTAAAACGTTTGTACTTGATATTAGTTAATGTAAGCAAATGTTCAAGAAAAGAGTTTTTTATTATGTTTGTTTTTAAAAAAGTGACAAAATTAATTAAATTTATTTCAATATTTAAAATTAAGCACTGAATCAAAATTCAATGCATTGTGTCGTATTTGAAATGGAAACAAATAGATTTTCTTATATTTCAAAGTAGTAAATAGGTAAGTTTTTATGAAGAATAAGATTGCGTCTTTGGGTAAATATTTATGTAGTTTAAACGATGGGATTTTAAGAAATCGAACAAAAATCCCGAAAGTATATACAGAGAACATAACGTGAACAAGTGCTTTTTTCTCTTTATGGTGTTTCCTGAAATAAATTCTCCTTTTTTTCCTTTTATCAAATTCTAGCGACGCACAGTTGAAGATATAAAAGATCTTTTCTTACAAACCATAAAAATGATTCAATACATTTCTCCAAGATTTTATTATTTAGAAGTCTTCTTTTTCTTATTTTCAGACAAAGAGTCTAAAAGATGTATTTCAAGCAGGAATATATATAGAATTTTATTTACAAAACCAGAAAAAAACAAGACTTATTGTTACTTTTATATTATTAGGTATTTTTTGCAACCAGAAATATTGTTTCAAGTAAAAATCTTGTGTTTTCGATCCAATAGTGTTGGCGTATAAGTTTTAACATCGTAATTTAATAAATTTTGTGAATTTAATGAATCTGCCTCCACGGTGGTCTTACATCATTACAGTAAGGAAAGAAATTTTATAATAGTCATTCCATCAATACAAAGATTAAATAAACATAGCATCATTTGGCATGATACTCTAGGCCAACTAATGTGTCAAATTTACCACAATTAAGCGATTATTTCGGTACCTCTCTCTTTCGGGACCTATTAAAAATTTTTACCGCTGTAACCGTCTTGAGTACTTTAGTACCCATATTAATATATTTGACACTTAGTATTAAAGCCGTACCACTTATCACAATACAAAATTAATGAAGCATCATAGGCGCCAATAATAATACAGTGATTTTTAACGGTTCCCCATATTAGATAAGTACTTTTTCTTTGCATTAATTTTGATTTTCAGTGCAAAACGTATATTTTATTTCAAATATTGAATCTCAATTATTTGGTTTTATAAAAACGCGTTTCAGAAGTGCAACTGTAAGTAAAATAAGCACGTGGTTTCAGTTTACTTTGGAAATGCTAATTCGGGGACGTAGCCCCTACAAGCCATTCATGCCGATCATCACAAAACGAATGCAAAATAATGAAATTTTATAGATTTGAAATAAATTCCTATTTTGATTGGATAGAGCTGTAAATTTAGCAAACTTTACCGTTCTCTTTAAAATACTTGGAAGAAAGAATCGTCTACAGTTTAATTAATAACAACAGCTAATGTTAAACTAATGTGAAAAATTCGTTTCTGAAATGTCTAGTCGTTGTTGAAATTCTAGAACAATGGAACAAGCTGTTCTGGAGTTATAAGAAAGAAAGGGGTGGACAAATGAACGAATGAATCACCCACAAACATGCACATTCACAAACACTTCCTTTTTAATATTGTTGATAATCGGTATATTGTTGTTTGCAGGTAGTTAAGCTCTTATGAACTTACATTGTATAGCGAATCTATTATTTTTTTGAATACACTATAAGAAATTTGGAGTGCCACAATATTGCTTAAATTTAGAAGTGCAAAGTTGAACCACATTATCAGGAAGAACTGAATTTGATTGCACGGCAATATAGTCCAGTTTGAGAATGAAAATGGTATTTCAGTACTCTGAGAGAAAAGTATTATAAAACGTACTAGAATATGGTAAAAATTTATAACATTTCTGGCTCTATGGACACAAAAAACTCGGTAATTTTACTAAAACTCTTTGGTAATGATTTTGATAAAATTAGCAATAAAATATAGTTTTACAATATGTGATAAAATTTGGTAAATATTGTAAAATTTAGTTACTTTTTACATGATATCTTAGAGTGTGACATAAAAATAATTTAGTCGGTTAAATTTATTTTTCAGTTTGGTATTGTTTATTTAGGAATCTGGAAAAATTACTTAATAAATGGTTTGAAAACCATTTATTTTGGTTTCTTCAACCAAAATTACTGTTTATTTTTTATTTTTTTACCGGAAATGTGTTAATATAATACGGTACGTTTATTTTACCAGGAACTTTTTCTCCGTATAAGTAGTCACCAAATTTGCATGGTAATAAACAGTTCAAGGTACAGATATTATGCTTCAAACTTGAACCAATTTTTGAACCAAGAATATGCACACAATACATAAATAATGCTCTAGTTATCACAATAAAAAATGCTATTGATCTATTGTTTGAGATAAATTTATGTAAAAGCCCCTAATATCGAAAATCTTGCTACACAAAAGCTTACTAGTTATTTAGGTTTTTATACTTATGATTCAATTTACATTCATAAAGTGTAAATTTTGACCAGAAACTATTTTCATAAATTTTAATTCTTCACCACGCTAGCTTATGGTTTATAAAGACATAAAAATGCTTTTTCTTTTCTATAATTGTGAATAAAATATTTCAATTTTTTTTTATATTATTCGTGTTGTCCATTACTGTGTAATGACCATAATTATTCTTTACACTCAAATCCTAAAAGGTTCTTGTAATCCCAGAATAGAATTATCATTTTCTTATCAAATCTTTTAATTATCTCTCTTTAAATGAGAAGTCCAAAACTAGTGATGCAATTTATAACTTAGACCACTTTTCGTTTATAGCTTTGCAAAATATTTGAGGAACTTTAGTACTACTTAAGACACAATAGAAATTTGCTAGATGCATAACAAACTAAGGAAATAAAAAGTTTCTTTCTTAATTAAAGCGCATATTTTACAAAAAGTAACATTTCAATAACAATACTTTTTAATGTTATTCAACAAAAATCTTCTCCGTGGATTGTTTAAATGCTTCGTACATTTTTAATCGCATATATGTGGTTCTTCGAAAGAAGTCTCTATGAGTTATTTTCCTTTTATCTGATACACACAAATGTTACAGCAGACGGAAAGCCAAAACCTGTAAAAACATACTGTTTTTTTGTCCTTATAAGAAGGCCCTTTGTATTATAATTGTCTTATTTTACAATTAGAGTAAAAGAAAAATTTTCATTGAAACGAAATATATGAAATAAAACCAAGGCATCTATTCCAGTAATGGTGTTTATATTCATCTTATTTTATCGATCTACAATCAGTAATCCAAATAAATAATTTAATATTTAAGCACAGGGAATAACAAGTATTTTAATATTTAAGGCAATTATATATAATAACATAAGCGCAGGCTATACTTTATGATACTTGCATGCGTATGAATAAGCATGATACGTATGAAGTCATACAAATAATACACAAACAAATTCATAAAAATGGACGTACTGTAGTTCTGGTTCTATAAAAGAGAGCCATCCTTAGTGTCGAAAAAAAAATGTCTGAAGAAAGTAACGAAACTCATTGCAATAACGATAAGAAAAGAGATAATTAAAAAGGGGAGAACCATCAGATTCCCTCATACCTTTTTCTGATCTCCACTCTTTAATTATCTTGTTTTAGCCTGTTCTTTTTCTCCACTTAATTAAACCTTTTTATTACTACAACGTACTGTTCTTTTTCTCGACTTAATTAAACCTTTTTATTACTACAACGTACTTGTCTCAATAGAATTTGCAATAACAATATAGGAAGAGATAATTAAAAAGGGGAGAACCACCAGATCCCCTCTTACCTTTTTCTGATCTCCGCTTTTTAATTATCTTGTTTAAGCCTGTTCTTTTTCTACACTTAATTAAACCTTTTTATTACCACAACGTACTTGTCTCAATAGAATTTGCAATAACAATATAGGAAGAGATAATTAAAAAGGGGAGAACCACCAGATCCCCTCTTACCTTTTTCTGATCTCCGCTTTTTAATTATCTTGTTTAAGCCTGTTCTTTTTCTCCACTTAATTAAACCTTTTTATTACTACAACGTACTTGTCTCAATAGAATTTGAAATAACAATATAGGAAGAGATAATTAAAAAGGAGAGAACCACCAGATCCCCTCTTACCTTTTTCTGATCTCCGCTTTTTAATTATCTTGTTTAAGCCTGTTCTTTTTCTACACGTAATTAAACCTTTTTATTATTACAACGTACTTGTCTCAATAGAAATTGCAATAATAATATAGGAAGAGATAATTAAAAAGGAGAGAATAACCAGATCCCCTCATACCTTTTTCTGATCTCCACTTTTCAATTATCTTGTTTAAGCCTATTTTCCCCCCAATTAAGTAAACCTTTCTTATTATTACAACGTGCTTGTCTCAATACTTTCTTCTGTCATTTTGTGTTTCAACACTGAAGACTCTTCTTATTAGAACCAAAACTATAGTACGTTCGCATCTTGATAATCATTTGTTCTTTATTTACGTTGTTTTGCTTTATTAAAAAATATATATTAATATAGAACCTAATAGTTATTACTTCTTAAGAATTGCATAGATTAACATTTCATTTTGGTGAAATAAACATTTTAGTTTATTAAATTTCAGTTTTGAAAGCATCTTGAAAAACCACGTAATTATCCTCAAAAATCTCCCCCATAAATTTTCTTAACTTTTTAGAAGTCTGTAAGATTTGACCTAAGCTATCTCTGTTGGTAAATCTTTGGATCAAGTTAGACTGTCAAAACTATCAGACTATGGTAAAATTTACCTTGTTCCTGGCTCTATAGGCAGACCAAAAAAACTCTGTAATTTCTGCTGAATCGCTTTAGCAATGCTTTTGGTAAAATTAGTAATAAAATATGGTTTAATAATATGTGATAAAATTTGATAAATGTTGTAAAATTTGGTTATTTTTAATGCCATACCAAAGAGGATAACATAAAAACCATTTATTCAGTTAAATTTATTTTTCAGTTTTGCATTTTTTACTAAATGTGTGGTAACAAGAAGTATAATTTTGAGAGCCAGAATTTCTTGTAAACCGTTACTATATGGACGGAAAAATTACCTATGCATTGGATACCGTATACTTTGGTTTTTTTTAACCAAAACTATATATTTTTTAACCAGAAAAGTCATTACCAAACAGTTTGATTATTTTACCAAAAGTGTTTATTATCTTCAATACCTTCCTTCAAAACCTTATCTTCAAAGCCTTACCTTCAAAACCTTATCTTCTAAACCTCTTGCCTTCAATTTAATTATCTTCAAAATAATCCCCCATGAATTTTCTTAACTTTATAGAAGTATGTAAGATAAGAATACGATTTGTCTTGAGCTGTCTCCATTGGCATGTCTTTGATTTAATAAGATAATAACTTAATAGATAAGATAATAATATAACATAATTTAATAAGATAATAATTTAATAGATAATAATAACTGTGTAGATTACTTATGATTATTGCTCATCCTGGTCAAAGTATAGAAATATACATTTTAACTATATCAGAATTTGCAAATTGTTTGCAACCACAGTTATTAACTGAGGTGAAAAGGTATTATTTTTATCCATCTATTAACCTTCAATTTTTTTTATTAATGCAATTAAAATGTTAAAAACTGCTTGAGTTTAGAGAATCAAATTAAAATAATTAGCGTTCAAAAATTTAAACTATTTCACACCCAGCCAAGATATTTATGGAAAACGATTTTGCCCTAGTTACTTCCCTTTACCAATTTCATAGACCCTTTAGGTCACAAAGGAATTGAGTTACTGATTTAGAACTGTTCAAATACTCAAAGAGGAATTTTTCTTCCTTCCAACCTTTTCAAGCAAACCGATTTCTTCACTTTCCTGTTCATGATTCCCTCACGCCTTTGAGGGGTTTTGAAAGTACGAACGTCGTCTTTTCAACCAAATATTGAAATCAATTCTTTTGAAACAACTGGGAAGTAGAAAAGTTATCTTTCCTTTCAACATGAAAGGTCTATTCTATTGCAATCGATTTTTATTTTTCTTTAAAGGCGAGAGTTTAAATACTTTATCTCGAGAGGGAAATAGTATAACGCATTGTTATTTTCGCATTATTGGATAGCGAAAATTCAGTAAACCATAGTGTAAACATTTAAAGTATAAAATATCTTACAACATTTTATACTGCTTAATTTATAAAGAGATTTCATCTGATGAATTATTTATATGAATTTTAACTACCAATTATTGTGCAATTCGTATACAATCAAGTACTTTATTTGCTTGTAGGAAAACCTTCTGGGACAAAAATCTAGCTGGAACAGATTCTAGTGCAGACAAAATTGCAAAAGTAACACAATTATTATTTGAAGTAATATTTCCTATTGTGCACCACGTAGAAACTATGATTGCATAATAAAGGGAATTTTACTTGAAAATATTATGCAGTATGGTTTGATTCATGAATTATTTAGTGACAATACTTTCAAAATCAAACTCTCTGATGAAAGTAATGACGAAAAGATACTTCGTGTGGAAATGACCAGCATTGTATTATAAAAGGAATTTTACTTGAAAATATTATGCAGTATGGTTTGATTCATGAATTATTTATTGACAAAAACTTTCAGAATCAAACTTTCTGATAAAAGTAATGACGAAAAGTTACTTCGTGTGGAAATGACCAGCATCTAAGACGATGGAAATGACCAGCATTGTATAATAAAGGGAATTTTACTTGAAGATATTATGCAGTATGGTTTGATTCATGAATTATTTATTGACAATACTTTCAAAATCAGACTTTCTGCTGAAAGTAATGACGAAAAGACACTTCATGTGGAAATGACCAGCATCTAAGGCGATGGAAATGTCCAGCATTGTATTATAAAAGGAATTTTACATGAAAATATTATGCAGTATGGCTTGATTCATGAATTATTTATTGACAATACTTTCAGAATCAAACTTTGATAAAAGTAATGACGAAAAGATACTTCGTGTGGAAATGACCAGCATCTAAGACGATGGAAATGAACAGCATTGTATAATAAAGGGAATTTTACTTGAAGATATTATGCAGTATGGTTTGATTCATGAATTATTTATTGACAATACTTTCAAAATCAGACTTTCTGCTGAAAGTAATGACGAAAAGATACTTCATGTGGAAATGACCAGCATCTAAGGCGATGGAAATAACCAGCATTGTATTATAAAAGGAATTTTACTTGAAAATATTATGCAGTATGGATTGATTCATGAATTATTTATTGACAATACTTTCAGAATCAAACTTTCTGATAAAAGTAATGACGAAAAGATACTTCGTGTGGAAATGTCAAGCATCTAAGCGATTCTAATACGCGTTTGACCCACATAAGTGGTTGTTGATCCGCCAGCATTGCTGATACACTGTACTTGTTACCAAGCACTTAACGTTTGTCAATTGTTTTTAATTTTCTTCTACAGAATTATCTCTGATCAATTTTCGCTTGAGGGGTGAAATTATTGATCGCTTTTCACTCCTACTTCAAAGCGCGTGGCTTTCTACGTGGCTTTAAAATTCGCGCAGACCCATTTCAAATTTTCTTTTATGGCCTCTTTCATTTCAGTTTTTGTTAAAAAATTTTTTTTCTTATGAGCCGCGGTGGCTTAAGGGATGCAGCATTGGCTTCCCAATGAGGTGCCATAGATTCGAATCCCAGTGGTGACTGGTTGATACGAATTCTTCTCCCGGTCCACACTGACCAAAGTGCTGATGTAAAATATCCTCAGTGCCTTAAAATTCCCTTGCAAATTGGGCTAACCGTATAAGGTTTTACCCGTTTTCCTTTCCATGTAAAGCAAGTGCGGTTGGTCCCATCAAAGGCTCCACGAACGCTAGTCTGTCCAAATGCTTGTCGCAAGCGTTCTCTTGTCGTCGGGGTAGGGTTCAAAATTACAAGGCGGCAGAGTTGAACATAGATGGTCGTAAACTCAGAGTTGGGTCAGCTGTTCAACGCCAGTTATGAAATGAAATAGAAAATAGTTAATTATGTTGCTTTGTCACACTGAACTCGCAATATTTCCAAATTATTTTGTGCATTGAAATATAATTACTATTACTATTATCCTTACAATAGTTTATTATCAAGAGATTCAGTCCTCAAAACTAGTCCTCAATCCTCGAAACCTTATCCTCAAAAGTATGTCAACACGACATATATTGTTATACGAGCAGCATGTGAACCATTTTAAAACTATTTCGCTAAGTGACGGAAATTCTCTCGGCAATTTTTTACAACAGGGATTACAAATTACCAAATTTTAGAAATATATGTGCTTTTAAAAAAGAAATTAAGAAATATATTGCTCTTTAGAATTGAAAAGAATTTAGAACTGTTTATTGTAACATAAAATAGTGCTTATTTTATGACACTATTAGAATTTTATTTTTATAAATCGGAAACATTATTTTTGGAAATTCAGTTGAAGTTGCTGATGGTTTGCTGGATTTCGAACTTAACGCTAAGAAAAAAGTACGGTCAAAACTACCAGAATATGATAAAATTTACCGTGCTTCTGGCTCTATGGGGACACCAAGAAGTTCAATAATTTTTACTGAAATATTTTAGTAAACTAACAATAAAATATGGTATAATAGTATGACATAAAACTTGGAAAATGGCTCAAAATTTAGTAATTTTATCATGATGCCTTAGAGAATGGCATAAAAAACATTTATTTGGTTACATTTTCTTTTCAGTTTGGTATTTATTATTAAATGAGTAGTACTAAGAACTATAATTTTGAAAAACAGAATTTCCGATAAACTATTATCATATGGAAATAAATACCTAATGGAATGATTCAAATACCCTATATTTTAGTTTAATTACCAGAATTATGGTTTCTTTTTTACCAGAAATATCATTACAACACAATATGGTATTTTTTTCCAGAATTTTTTTTCTCCCTGTAGAAATAGTAAGCTACGTAATGTTTGACATTAAAATTTGATTGTTATTAGTTGTGTCTGGTCATTAGAGTTTCAAATGAGTTTAAATATTTAATCTCTTTTCAGTAGAAACATAGTATAAAATTAATTTAGAAATTTAATCTGGTTAAACAAATTTGAAGTGTTGTAACTTCCTTTTAAATCCCCGAAACAATGTTTTCAAAAACCAAGTCCGTGAATTAATTTTCACACAAATGGAAATTTTTAAAGTGAAAAAGACGTTTCTTCCTCATTAATTTTTTGAAGCTTGAACTTCCTTTGAAGAAAATTCTATTTTATTTTTTATGTAAGTTTAAAGCTTGTTAGTAAATAAGCTGAAAAGTATATTCTGAGACTCATTAATTTTACGTTACCTGCATAAATGAGTAGTTTTTTTGGCCTTCTAAAAATTTTGCTATTATAATTTCCAGAAACATAATTTTTATAATATTTAGCTGATAAAACTAATTAGGAAGATAAACACAAGGTTAGAAAAAAGTTGCTTATTTAGATTAAAATTATTGTTTTTAGCTGCTTATAAATACTTTAAAGTTTAATTTTTAATACATGAACTATTTAAAAATTTACAATTTTTTAATCTTTAAGAAAAATAGCTGGTTAATACTATTTGTTTTATACCAGTGTTTACCAAACTTATGACTTTTGTGTACCCTTTCTAAATTTTTCGTAACTCTGTGTACCACTAATACAAAATGAATGTATTTTTTACTGTAAAAAAATTGCCCAAAAGTTAAAAATCACAACTGCCTGTTGATACCCCTAATTATTAACTGTTAACTTTGCAAAAAGATAGCCAATAGAAAAATACGTAATGGTAAATTTTCATGGCTAGTTTTATTTTTAAATAAAATTTTGTGAAATTTTCGTTTGTTGCAAGATATTTCGCATAAGAACGCATACCCCCGCTAAACTGTTCCCGTACCCCTGGGGGTACCCGTACCACACTTTGGGAAACACTGTTTTGCACAATTAAGTCAGCTTGAACGCTGTATTTGATAAACATAGACATGTTTATAGATAAAATATTTCTTGAAACAATATTTATAATAACTGAACGAAACAGTTTCATAAAAATTTACGAACCACAAAACGTTGTTAGAAAAATCAGTTCACAGTTGTTTGATAATATCAGTGACTAGAACAATAATGAGGTGCAAATGTAAAGTAACCTTAGTAAGGTGTTAAATAAAGCCTTTTTCACCATTCAAGGTGAACTATAGTATGGTTTAAGAAGTATGATAATATGGTTTCATTTAGTGCCATAGTTAATCGAGGTGTACGGTAATCATATTTCTTTTAAAATAAACTATAATTCTGATTAATAAAACTAAAATATATGGTATTTAAAATTTTTTTTTTTGAAGTTTTGCTTTTCAAAGTTATAGCTCTTATTATCACACACTTAGTAAAAAACACAAAATTTAAAAATAAATTTGACCGAATGAATAATCTTTTATGCGATGTTCTAAGGCAGTGGTCGGCAACCTGTGGCTCGCGAGCCACAGGTGGCTCTTTTGATGTAAAGTTGCGGCTCTCCAGTTCCATACGAAAAAATTAATAAATTGTTACCAAAGCCCTTAAAAATAAGAAAAAATATTTTTAAGTACCTAATTTCTCAAGAGCTTTCTATTCTTATAATCGTTAATTACAAACCGCTACCCTCAGGCCTGTCGTTAAGCCCGGTTAGAGGGGTGTCTCATTCCGAGTATTCACCCGGAAAAGTGGCAAGTCTGTTGTCTGTTTGAGCATGCCGTTTCCGACACCATGAAAAGGCACAAAAAAAGGATGATGCCTGCGACTCTGATCTTGTGAAACAGCAGACAAAACCCCGGAAATTTCTGTCAACTTGAAAAATCCAGGGTGCTTTAAAAGTATTTATCTAGAAATGCCTTTTTCTCACGTTTTTCTCTTGCTCTTTCTAAGAATGAAGACAATATCTTTGTCCATGTCGTTAAGAAAAGGGCTCATGCACATACAGCTGTGGTTTTCTCTATATGACTGTCCAGTTTCTTTTCCCTAACCTCCCAGTTACTTCACTGACCTGTCTTTAACTGTCCAGTACCAGTTTACAAGTACTTAGTTACTCAAAGCATATCTTATAAATTAATATTATTATTGAATGTAAGTATAAATTTTTTATGAATATTTACTATTTGCAGTCTTATTGTTTAAATATTAAGGTAAAATTAAATTTCATTAAATATGTTGTTATTTTCTTATATAATTAATTCCTCAATTATTGCTTCAAAATTTAGGTTATAAGACTTTTTTCAAAAAAGAAAAAAAATATTTTTTTTAAAAATATATATGGGTAAAAATTGATTTTTATGAAGTAGATAAAAATTTTTTAATCTCTTTTCAACTGTAAAATGATTAAAAGAAAGAAAAAAGAGCAATTTAAATTTTTTTACGTTATTTATATTCATTAGTAGGAGCTTGAGATGGAAACAGATAAATCACATTTGAATTCTAAATATAGGAATTCTTTTTCCTTTTTTTAAATAGTTATTTACTAAGCTTTTTAATTTTGTGTTAAAATAGTAATTTATTTTAAATTTAATTTTTTCAGTTGAGATTACTTTTCACAGATCTTATTTAATTTAAATTTCAAAAATCAAATTCTATATTTGTTCGTAGCAGTGTTTTTATAATAAGTTCAAACTGCAATCCTTTATGAACAAAACTAATGCTTATTTTATTAAAAATGTAATGTGTTTAAAAATAGAAAAGCTGCAGTTCTTTTTTAAATAATTTTTTTTCCATCTTTTTTGTTACTATGTGATGTATTTCGTATGTATTTAATGTTTTTTATTTATATTTTAGATTAAGTTAACAATTTTCCATTTGTTTTAGTTAATTATTAGTAAAAAGAAACTTAATATTTTTGTAATTATGTAAAAACTCAATTCGCAGTTTTGTATTAAAAGGCCACGATAATTAACAAAATAAATAATTAACAAAATTGTACTTTAACTACCTTAACTAAAAAAATTTTTTTTTGCGATTTAAGGGTATTTTTTTTTAATATTTTAAAAAAAGACTTGAACATTCTTCGGTAAAGCATTATTTACAAATCATCAAATTTTAAAAATATTATTATGATTTATCACGCTGCAATGTTTGAATACATAGTTAAATTTTTTTAAAAGTTTAATTTATTATTTATATAGTATTATTTTTATATAAAGAAATATTCGTATAAAAAATTTAGCATTTTACAAATTTAAGGCAAGAATGCGTGAAAAAATTTATCTGTGCTTCCAAAACTAGTTCATCCCCCCCCCAGAAAAAAAGAACTATTTCTGTATCCCCATTCAAGATTTAGTCACAGCTCTTATATTAATTAACAATGTAAATTATAAAATGAATAATAAAAATAAATAAAATTATTAAATGAAAATGAAAAATAAAATTTTAGTAATAAATAAGCATTAAAAATAATTATTCTCAAATCAAATTACTAAAATTAAGTAAATACGCATATAATATTTGAAATGCATCAGAAAGAATCCTACTTAGATTAAGAGTTTAAAAAAAATGCACGAGTCTTAATTGATGTCTGATAATTTTTCAGTTAATGTTTCAGTTAATGAATAAATACTAATTTATTTTTCATCTACATTTTTTAAAGCCTTGATGTGTATCACATGTTATTATCATGTAAAACATGATGTTATGAAAAGACCACCCTTAATATAAATTTTTATAAACCTTGTCAAAAATAAAGATAAAAATTCTACTTCAGCGGATATAGTAAATTAAAATTTAAAAGGGAAAAAGCAAGCATATAAATTTAAAAAATATCTAATGCAATATATTGATATAATCTTTATAATAATAGTAATAATAACAGACCTGTTTAATTGCCAGGTGAATGTGAAGTTTTTAATTTATAAAGTTATTTAATTTGGTAAAAAATCGCTAATCGCCTTTTTACACTCGCCTTCCTCAACAGTGATTTGTTTGTTTTCGATTGTTAAAATTCTAACGTGTGACCTCTATCCGTTCGTTTTCGCGTTCACTTGAAACAAAATTCTTTAAATGCATATTAAGAGCGGTCACTCCGAATTACCTGCATATTATTAAATTTAGCAATCAAATACATTAATGTTGTAATTTTGCGTATAAAAGATATTTAAAATAATAGAAGATCGTTACTTTCAGTGACTTTTATTAAATTAATTTTTTAAAAAATGTTAAATTATTTGAGTTGGAAAGCTTGAGGCTCTATAAATGTTTACAATAAATAGAAAATAAATAGAAATAGAAATTACAATAAATAGAAAAAGTACGTGACCATCGTTTCTAGTTCATCATAAGTCGATTAACGTTTGCCTTGAAAAAAAATGCAAAATTTATTTAAATGTTTTAATATTAAGTGCTTAAAAATTGCTTTTAACAATAACAAGAATAGACGGTACATATTTCTTAAAAAAGAAAATTGTGAAAAAATTCTGATATAATATAAATGAATATTATTACGGAATTGCTATGAAAAATTAAAAAGAATTATTATAAAATCTGTCTGATAAGATTGTGTTTCGTTGCACATTTAATAAAAAAAAATCGCGTTTTCTGTTGAAAATTGACAAGAATTAGTAAGAAAATTTGCAATTTTCATCGAATTTTAATGACCCAAATATTCTTATCCCCCCCCAAAAGAAATAAGATAAAAAAACTAAAAATTAAATAAAAACTAAATTTTAAAAAATTATTAGCGTATTTTAAAAATAAAGAATAAATATTATTCTGTATTCAAAACCCGTTTTTTTTAAAATTAAAAATCATATATACATAAAAAAATATTATAGTATTAAATCAAAAATTTTTCAGTGGCTCTTTAAAAGCGGGAAATTTTGTAAATTGTAACTTTTGGCTCTTTCATTTCAAAAGGTTGCCGACACCCTGTTCTAAGGTATCATTATTAAATGAATAAGGTACCTCAAATGAATAAGGTATCTAAGGTATAAGGTATCTTAAATGAATAAGGTAAAGTAGGAATAAAAGAATATTTCATTTTTAATTTTACCAAAATCATTCCTAAAGTGCTTTGGTTTCTGGTGCTCCCTTAGAACCAGAAACACGGTAATTGTTACCATATTGTGGTGGTTTTGACTAAAATTTTTCTCAGTGTAAGTGCAGCAAATTTTAATGATTGCTTGATTTTTACTAATTTTTAAAGCTATTAGTTTAATACGCTCTGAAATTTCAAATATCTTAATTTAATAGCTAATAATAATAATAATAAATTTCTAATAGCTAAATTATAATAGCTTATGGTTTAATTTAAAGAAAGAGTACAAGCCACCACGAATGGAACTGGAAGATAAATGATCATTAATGAATGAAAGTCAAATTTTAACTCTGATGTGCAATTAATAAATAAAAAGTTAAAAGCTAAGGCTTAACTAGTCAAAGTGCTGTAATTAAGCGGAAAAATAAGTTAACAGACATTTCTTACAACAGATATCCTTATGTCTTTCTTAGAGGCATTTCTTAGAATTTCAAAACACTAGGCACACAAAGAATGTTGTTCGACAAATATTTTATTTAGGATATTTTCTTTTTTTTTTGAAATTTTATTTTTCGAAAGAATCGGAAATATTTAGAGTTTTGTTGATGATTTTTTTTATTTTCAATGCAAAAAAATATTTTTCGAATCAACTTGGAATAAAACTTATTGGATGCAAAAAATATATTTAAAAATGGCGACTTGGATAGGGTAAACCAACCAGTGAAGGAACACTTAAGCTTCGCTTGCCTTAAGAAAATCATATTAATTTTAAAATTCGTAATTTTAGTTAAATGACAGTGTCAACATATTTGTTACTAATGCAAATTATGTAAAAAAACTGTAGAAAAACGTTCATAATATTGTTTCAAAGTTTTGGAGGTTCACATAAGACGCTTGGTCCTTCACTGGTTTTTCATCGTTTTGGTGATCCAGTGAATAAACACCCCCTTATCTAAGTACTTTATTATGCAATGATGCTTAAAAAAATAAAACGTAACTTTAACAACTATATTTCGAATTCTCTTTTCACAGCGAGAAAAATAAAACTATTACATGCAATTAATATAACATATAAATACAAACACTCACCTTATAATTTTTTCAAAGAAACAAGGTGTTACAGAGATATAACAAATTCGAAGATTTTTCCAGAGAAGTCTATTTGACCAGGTAATCCAAAACATTGCTAGATGACTTCCTATTGTTTGGCAGTAAGCTATTGTTACTAATCAAACTAAAGAAAAACTTTCAAATTCTTATTTTTAATTAATATATATGAAATGTTCCTTCACTGGTTGGTTTACCCTATAAGAGTTAGCAAGTAAAAGTTAAAAAAATCACAATTGCTGTTTAATGTAACTAGATTTATAATAAATCAAGAATACTAATCCAACAACTAAAAAAAAAGAAGAAAGAAAAATTTCAAAATCTCTTAAATAAATAAGTGAAAATTTTTAACTTTAACCCATTTGATTACTTTAAAATAGCGATTTTCATTTAAATATTAAGCTTCTAAGTTATTGGCCGATAATTTATTAAAAGATCATGCGTGGATCAAAGAGCATTATTTATTCATTCATTTTCCTTTGGGCAAACTTTTTAATTTTCCAACAGACAGATTTTTTTTTTTTTTTTTAGTTTTACATAATTAGCAGCAATTATCGACTACTAAAAAAACTTAATTTTTATTAGTTTTTATTTTTAAACCAATTAACCTTTTAGAACCGAAGTTTGGAAACTGTTAATTTTTTATGAAACCTTTCAGATGCACTTTTTTTCTTAGACTTTTTTACACTGAATAATATTGAAAGCCCCATTAAGCCTAAAGGGCGATGGGTGAATTTTTTTCTGGAATTAATTTAATCTCTAATATATGTGTTTGAAAGTTTTGTGCACATAAAAGTAGTAAATTCGTAGGTACGTTATACGTTATGCTTCGAAGGCGAGTGCAGTGCAATTTTTTCATTTTTTAACTTTATATTGATATAGACATTTGTTATTATATAAAATATATTATTATTACTGAAATTTGTTGTTAATTTTGAAATGCATATTATGACGTTTTTTCTCTCACTGCCACTGTTTGGAATATTAATACTAAAGAAAACTAAATTACACTTGAATTTATTTAGTTGTTATTAAGTTTTACAAATAAAATTGATGCTGAAATAGTTGAAAATAGAGTTCTTTTTCATCAGGAGCTAACACTACAGATCTTGTAAAGTTTTTTAGTTCGTAAAAATTGCAATTCATTTGTGATCTTTTAACATTATTAATAGGATGCGCTTTGTTCACAGATTGTTTTATTAATATTTACGGCCGGCTTAGCCAAAACTTTTTTGCAGTTTGTGATAAAAGACTAAAAATTTTATCATTGCCCTCTCAGAAGTAAAATTTTCACTTTCGACATTTAAACATCCCTTAAGCTATATTTCATTAATTTTGAGAATGATTTCGTCACATAATCCCCTGACTTGACTCTCAAATATATGACGGAAACTCGACTCGACTCGAAACCTTATCGTAGTGGGAGAGATTTCTAACTAAAATGACGAAACTAGAACGAAGGCAAGATGTTCGAAAATAAAGTGACGAAGTAAGCCGATAGGACTGTACGGTGGTCAAGGATTACTATAGTATGCCTCGTATTATAAAAATCAAGGGATCAAATCCCGCTTCGGGTTTGGGTTTAATTTATCTCTGTTCTATCTGGTCTTTTTGTGCTGTTATGGTGACATTGATCTATCTGTATGGTGCGCGCGTTAAAATGATTACTAGAAAAGTTAGATATTTAATTTTTGTAAAAAATAGAATGGCGAAATATTTCGTTCATTTTGACGAAATTCTTTTTCTCGAAAAAGCAACGACAGTTATTTTGTCGCTTTGACGAAAAATTCGCTCGGAGCATATACCAGGAAATTGTTTCGTCAAAAACGAAGAAATTTTCGTGATATTGTATCCATTTTTTACTATGTGTTAGCACATGGTATGAACGTGACTTCGAATTATGAGACGCTTTATATTCAGTATCTATACTGTGAAAAACTGCAGTAAACTGTTGACTAAATGGATTTTCTCTTCGAATATTTGATCGTTATAAACTGATAACGTTTGATCTTTGTCCCATTTGATGATGATGCGCTAATTTGTCAAGATGAGCGTCATTTTTGTGATTAAGCATTTTGTTTAAACATAAGCATGTACTGTTGCTTGATTAAAGACTTAATTTGCCTTAAAAATACGTAAATGTGAAGTAACAGTCGACATATTTCAGGTGCTCAAGAGCAGGTACCCATTTTCAAAACTTGCCAGACGTGAATGAGAAGAAACAAAAGTGATTTAAAATATTAAATGTAAAGTAAAGTAAAAATGGAGAAATAAAGATGAGAAATAAAACTAAAAAAACCATAGTAGAAGAGATTAAAAAAAATTTGAAAAACAGAACAGGAAAAACCACAGTGGTTGAGAGGGGCAAATCAGGATGCATTTCCACGAGCTATGGAAAGGTCATTCACCTATACTGTGGTTTTTCGAATTTTGTTTTTCACCTTTTCCATTTTTCTTTGACAACTTTGTGTTTCATATTTCAAATCATTTTTTGTTTTTTCTTCAAGCACGTCGGGCAAGTCTTGGAAATGGACGTCTGTTTTTGAGAGCTTGAAACATGTTGACCGTTCTTCTCTTATTTACATACTTTTGAAGTGAATGTTTTTAATCAAGCAATAGCATAGAGTTTCAGTTTCTTAAGACAATTCATTTATTAAGTATACGCTGTTTCAGTTTTGAACTTGTCACTATTCTGACTATATTACTATAATGAATCCTTGGGTTTTCAAATTTGACTGAGTATATCTGTTTCAGAGCTATTTTGGTACATTTTTGCTCAATTTTGAGAAACTCCTTCTTAAAGTGTAAGAGTCATTTTGAGGGAGAGGAGGAAGGGGGAAAGGGGCAGATTTAATATTGCACTCTAGGAAAATAAAGCATTTTTCTATGTACTTTTTCTGGTTTACTTGGAGTTGATTCAATTTGATTCAGCGGGAAAAATTATACCAGAAAAAATCCTTTTCGGTCAAGATAGTAATATTTAAGTATTATCTATTTATAACCCTTCTCTTTCTTCCAGTATTACCTTTATAAATGGAACATAAAGTGCCTTTATATCTGAAAACCATGTTTTTAACATGACTAACATTTCAAAACATTCATGCTTCTCTTTTGCATTGGTAAAATAATAATGCTCATGTCACGTCTTTCCAATATATTAATTCGAACAATTTCGAAGAAAAAAAAAAGATTTTTTTTTGAGGAATTTGTTGTCATTTTTAAAATGTGTATAATGGCGTTTTTTAATTGGCATTTTAAGAAATAATAATTTTAAAGATTAAAATTACTAAACTGCATTTGAACTAGTTAAGTTATTACTTACTTTAGATTGTATAAGGAACAGAAAGTTTAAATAGTTTAACATGCTAAATAAAAAGCTTAAAATCAAAGAAGCTTGTCACAAATTATAAAAACAGATTTGCTTCACTAAGTTATAAATCAATGATTTCATGTTAATGAAGGAAAATACATATGAGAAAGATTATAAATAACGTTTAAATCATTTTTTTAGGATGACTTAATAGCGAAACTTTTTTTCTCCTTTTTTTGCTTGTAAAATTAATTAACGTGAATTTTACTAAAAACTAAAGAATTACATCCGAAAATATTAGGAATAAAAGAAAACAAATGAAATTATTTCTCCACATTATTTGAACTAGAAATTCATTCAAAACTTTCAAGCAATTAGGAAATATTTGAACAATAAATAGCTCATTAATTTAAAAATATTTAGAATGAATTCTTTTCCAATGTAATTTAAATAGCTATCAGATAACTATAATTAACATAATTCAATTGTGAATGAAAAAAGAAAATACTTATTGTAATTCGAGAGAATTATTTTTATGATTTAGAAAAGAGAATATGTATCCGATAAGAGTAAATTGCATATTATAATTCAGAAAAATTCTATTGTAATTTATTTTATTTTTGAAAGCACCTTATTCTTTTTAAGTTTTTTTTAAAAAAAAAAACAAATTGTTTAGGAACTTTTAGTTAATTATTTGAATAGAATGTCATCGTTTAAGTTTCACTAAAAATTTATTTAAATGTAGAGGATTATTTTGCTAGGAAGTCAGATTTGAGCTATACAATAGAAATCATCTAAATATTAAGCTTATAGCAAATTAAAAACAAATCTAATAAATAACTAGGAAATTAAAATATGTTAAGTTAAATGTGTAAAATATTTGCTATTCACAAATAGTACTAACTTTGATTTGATAATGAAATACACTTATCATTAAGCTATAAACATTTAAACATGTTTCCATATAGCTTTCTCTGATAATTACAAAATTACATGCGAAAATATAATTTTCACGAAAATAAACTGTTGAATTAATTTATGTAATTTATTTCTGCACATTTTATTCAAATATGTTTCCTAATCTTATGATAATAACATGAAAATGAAAATTATTTTAACTGAACTAAGCGTTATTGATAAATATCTGCTACTTAACTAACGTAAATACCTGTTATGTCGTGTTTTTCTACTTTGATGATTTTTTTTTGTTGAAAATTTTATAAGTTTTTAGTTTGTACAGACGGAATAATTGAATAAACAGTGTATTAATCAACTAGAGAAACAAAATTATAGGGAAAGAGTGGTATATTTATTTTATTATTATATATATCAGTAAATCGCAATTATTTTAACATATTTTTCTAGAGCTTTCAGTGATAACTGCAATATCATATACGAAAAAAATATACATTTAAGCAAATTTATTGTTATTTGCAACTTCTCCGATATTACAATAATTGTACATCAACACAAAATATTTTAACTAAACTAAACGTTGCTGAAAAATACTTGATACGTAACTTGCATAAAATACCTGCTACATGAAATACCCATGATTTCATGTTTTTCCGCATTTCCCCCCCCCCCCCACATAATTTCAGATAAGTTTTCAATTTGTAACGAAGGAATAATTAAACATGCAAGGTGTGTCTTAACTAGGGAAATAAAATTATAGGGAAAGAACAGTGGATGGTAGCGTCCTTCACAAATCCTCGTAGATATACGACAACTGAGATTGCTTTGGTCAGTTTTAAACTTCTAGTAAACATCCGGGGTATTTCTTTATCAGTTGGAGAGAAGAAAATTTTTTAGACTTCGTTCTAATTCCTTTGTTCTTTGTTCTAACTCAACCATGAAGTCTTTGTCTTAATAATTCGGCAATGTAGATAGGATTAGACACATGAAAACTGGAAAAATAGGGAATTCTAGATAAACTAGAAATGCAAAATTATAGGAGAAGAACGGTACATCCATGGAGGAAGGAAAAAAGAATAACATCTTTCATAAATCCTCCATCAACTGCGGTCACTTTGGCCAGTTTCAAACTTCTACTAAACGATTCTTGTTCTATCAGTTAGAGAAAAAAAAAAATTAGATTTTGTCCTGATTTCTTCGAAATTTTTCCCCAAAAAACTTTACAATGAGAAAATTTTTTGCTTGATAATTTGAATGTTTAAATAAGATTGGGCAATAAAATCTAGGGAAATAAATCTAGGGACTCTAGATAAACAAGAAATGCAAAATTATAGGGGAAGAACAATACAGCTGTGGAAGAAGTAAAATGTAGGTAAAAGAAGAGTGGTGATAACTGGACTCTGAAGTGGTTGACCACCTCTTACCAAGCATGATCACACGCTGTACACTCTGTGTGAAAATAAGGGGTACTTAAATACCCTATTAATGTTGAATTTTGTAATTTGTTTAAATTTTAAACATAATTTTGTGAGTGACGTCAGCACTTTATACAAATTCAATATCGCTTTTGTCCCTGAAAGTTATGCTTTGTTTTGTTTCACGAATAAGCATATTTGCTACTATCTTGCAGCATTTCTTGTCAATTAAAATAATGCTAGTCTTTTTTTTTTAATTTACTTAATTTTTGGAAGTGAGTGTAATATCTAGTCAGGACTTAAGAAATGCAATGGCAAGGTAGTGGTTGAAATAAAGTTTTGTTTTTCCAGATTTTATTGTAAATATTTTTTATTATATGAGTGAAACTCAGAGTACATTATATGAAAAAAGTATTTGCACATTTTGACTGAGAAAATTTGAGTTCACTGTAAAGTGGTATATGAAATTTCAACCCTAACAGCTAAACAGCAAACCCCTCTGTTAATCGACTGCCGTCTTCAGACTTCCGTCTATAATTCAAATAAATATTTTCTGAATAATATAAAACTCATTTACATAAGGCATTTTTTAAGTTTATTATATAAGAGAGATCATTAATTCTATTACAAATGAGCCAATAAGGCGTATTTAAATCTAAAAAGTAAAAAAAAAAAGCAAAATTTAAAACTTAATGCTTTTGTAAATTTTGTAATAGTTCAATTAATTTATTATCAGCCATACAATTTCAAAATTACAAGTTTGAATATTCGTTATTAGTTTTAAAAGTAGGAAGCTTTATCAGCTTCATTATGTTGAAAATAAGATTTTTTTAAATTGATACGATACAGAAGTAAGTGATTCCATTCTAACGAAATGATTTTCAAAAGATATAAATCAAATAGATAATATTTAAGATTCTGACTTGGGGCTTTAAAACAAGCTAAGAAGTTTCCAGAAACTTTTGAAATAGCTTTGAAAAATAAATGAGAGATGGGAAAGCTGAAGCTATTGTTTGCACGACAAGCTTGAGTGAAGAATGGGGATCTCTTTTCTAAATGCTTTAGCCTTCGAGAGTTGAGGACAATTAGTCAAGCTATTGTTGAAAACGCTGAAAGTTCTCATTAATTAAAAGCCTCATTCTTTCTATTTTTGTCCCCGTCTTCTTTGAAGGGTTTAAAAATAAAATTTCGATTCTATACACTGCTTCTCGAAAAAAATGTTTAAATAACAAATTATTTAAATGTGGTTTTACTATATTTAAGCAAAACAGTCAAATAACCGTAAATAAGATGGTATTCAAACTGTTAGCTGTGAGAAAAACCGTTTATTAACTAACGGTTAACTTAAAAACCTTTAAACTAATAAGGTTAAATAACTAGAATTTTATCGCACCAACTAGGCCCACCTAATGAAGCCACTTAGTTCTTTGCAGCTGGGTACGTATTACAGCTGAAAGGGTTAATCTGTCATGATCGAAAGAACTGGGGTTCGAATTTTAGCGTTGACATCACAATATTTCCTCCATTCAGTCAATACATGAGGTGTTTTCGATGACTTGCATTCTTCAATTGGCAAGTCTGGACTATTGCAATGCGAAACTACCTTTCAAGCATATATGACAGCATCACAGAGCTGGTTAACACAGAAAGTTCATTATTTTTCATCTCCGATAGATTGCACCATTAGATGAGCTAGTCAAGCCGCATTCCATGGCTCAATTCCCAAAAGAATTCTTAATCACTGACTAGCTTCAATGTCGATTATCTAACAATAAGCCTAGCACCAATGTCCAGTTAAATGTTTTTGGGGTTTTGAAACCATGTTAGTTGAAAATGGTAAAATACCCGTATAGTTTTTTATTAATTATATTTTAACCATACTGGTCGTAAATGGTTTTAAAACCGGTAAAATGCTCTTTATCGTAAACTTTACGTTTAACTGCTACCTGTTGTTTTACAGAAATTTTAGAATGAAAGTTCTAACAGTTAATTCTAATCTAGGACCATAACTTTAACACTTCTGAAGTAGGTAAAAATTCGATAAAAAGATTTATAAGATTATTTACTTATTTATTTTGTATATATATATAACCCAAGGGGTAGAGATAGGAAGGGCGAGCTCTATATAACTGCATTCCTCCCTTAGAAAAATTTTGCGTGTGTATTTTTAGATTTTTGAATCGATAAGCATTTCTCGTGGTATTTGACAATTTCACTATTTTTTTTACCTTGTCCTTAATCAACTAAACCATTTTAATATTAAATTAACTGATATTTTAACAAAGCAAAAAAAAAGGACACATAGAAACATTGTTGCTAATACTTTTCAAACAAACACGAATTTATTTTTGTGTATGTACAAAGCAAGTTGTAGCATTATTCGTACGCTGTAACAATATAACCATGCATTTAAACAATGAAATAAACAAATGCTATTTCGATAGCTTAATTGCTTTGTCATTTATTCTTCTGATTTCTAGAGTGAAGTCGACAATGAAGTTTGCAAGAAAATTATAAGTGATTTCAATTTAATAATTCTTTTAATTATTCAATTTCTTTTTGCACTAAAATGATTTTTCTTCAGAGCGAATTAATAAAAATGTTGGAATATAATGGATAAAACTAAACCCCTTCGGCCTTGCCATACTAGTATTTGTACTCATCTTTACATTATTCTCTATTCCTTATTTTTAAGATTTTTTTTAATGGCGAAGCCTAGTGTCCTACAAATAATAAAGTTTAAGAATATAAACACGCTATTAAATTTGCCCAGTTAATGACAGCAGAGAAAAAAAGTAAAAATGCTTCCAGGCACTTGCAGTTTTCAAAATATTATTATACGTTATTTCTTGCATCTTAAAACTGTTCCGTTGTTGACTATGTGGTACAAACTATGGTACAAGCTATGAAAACTATGTGGTACAATCTAAGACTCTTAATGACCAATTTAGTACTTTTAGCAGGAAAAATGTTCTCATTCTTTTAAAAAAATTAAAACTACACTAGAGGATTTGCTGGCCAAACAATTTACAATTAATTACCAACTAATAATACAAATTTTGTTTCTGGATCAACTGGACTTTTTTAATTTATCATAACCCATTTTACTGTACCATCTATTATATCTTTTACCTTTATGTTTTAACTCGAAACTTTATACTTATTATTTTAATTTTGGTTTTTACTTTTATTCTATTCTTCTCTTTTACGCTATCATTATTGATTTCATATTTCTGCTGAACTTTATCCATTGATTTTTAACTTTCACTCATTTACCTGGTTTGTAGCATTTTAACTTTGATGTCCTTATTGGGGGTCTTTTGACCCCATTGCTTATATTTCAATCATTTAGTCTCATTAATTTTTCAATATTTTAATTTTTAAATTTTATCTTTCTCTATTTTACATTTTACACAATTTTGATTTTAATGCTCTGCCATTTTTATCTTTCACGTACACACTTTCATTTCTTTTGCTTGTTGGTTCTTTGACTAACTAATTTCTTTTACATTTAACTTATGATTATGCCAAACTGATATATTATTTTACAACCACCTCTTATTTATTGTATTTTGAACAGCACTGCTTTGGAAAATTTATAAAGGTCTTTTGACCTCACTTGAAAAACATACACACTTCAAATTACTATATTGTTGCTTCAGACTATGTTACACTACAGAAATTACTATTGTACTTTGAACTCTGTTACCATCTTCTTTTCGAAATTTTTTTTGCCTTTGTCGGGTGACTCGATCGATACTTGATTGTGCTAACTTGCATCTTCTCTCCTGAAGGGAAGTCCTATTGCAGCGACGGACCTGAATTTTTTTCGAATATCCTTATATTAGGACGGGCTCTTCCAATCCCTTAGCTGTTAGATAGCTGTGGTGTTTTTGATGGAGGTGCTCAGCTCGAATGTTACGTAGCCTTGTATAGACTTTGGTTGAAGCTCGGACTGTAAGTTACGGTGCCTGTATTTCCAAGTTGATGTTCGGCTTGTAAGAATACTCGGCTTGCTGAGAATGTCACCAGTAGCCCAATAGTGTGGCTGTAGTTAGACGTTAACCACCAACTAAAAAAATGAATAACGATTTAGTAATTAGCTATAAATTACAACTAAATGTCCTTTTTTTTATAAAAAATCTTTAGTTTAAGAAGCTGTTTAATGCATGCAATGTTAAGTCAAATTTCTACTGTAAACTTAGTGATAACATTCATAACTACAGGTGGCTATCAAAATAATGGAAACACCCTAGATTTTGAAGGAATCCTTTATTATTATGGCCGTAAATGTTCTCTTTATGAAGGTATCTCCTAACTTTAATTGTTGACACTGGAGAATCCAGATGCTGATTGAGCTCTGAGGTCACTTTGGCTGCAGTTGTTTTCTTTTTAGACATTACAATCCGCTTTAATATCCGTCGGTCTCTTTCACTCAGCTTCTCCTTCCGTCCACTATTTTGCTTTACTGAGCTTGTCTTTCCGCTCTGTGTGTATGCTGTCATGACTTTAGACACCGTACCTCTAGAAACGCCTAAAAGCTGGGATGTTTCGGTCACTGTCGCTCCAACTAGTCGGGCTCCTACAATTTGGCCTCTCTGAAAATCTGTGGGGTCTCACATTTTACGCTTCTGACAAAAAATCAAAACGTAGACAACTCTGCTAAAGCTCTCTCATACCATCTAATATATGTACTTTTTATATTAAAGAAACTGGTAGCTAAGATTATATTTTAATGCTTATGAAGCGAATTCTTAAATGTCCCTTTTATTCACAAGTGTTTCCATTATTTTGATAATCACCTGTATATTTCTATAACATTTATTACTATATTTATACTATATATATTTATATGAATATTTATAAAAATAAATAAATTCCTAAATATTTTTTTTTTTAAATTCAATTTCCCTTGAACTGCATAAATAATTGCAAATTCTTATTCCACAATTTGGATAAAATTTCTATCACTAACTATTGACCTCTTTACATAAAGAATTAATGAATCATTTTAAACATATATGTTCCTTTTATCTTTTAAACAAGGTACAGAAAATAGCAGAATAAGATTTAATGGAAATTCTTCCTTGAATTCATGACAAAAGATATGCATGTCTACGTTTTGCTACACTTCCCCTAAATCCGGGGTAGAAAAGATGTGGTTAATTGGGCTTTGTTAAAACTGCTTTTAACATTTAGCTTCAGAATTCATTCGCTTTACTGTATAAACCAAGTTCCTGAATACGACTTTGAATAACTGCTTGAAAATAAATTTATGAGCTTTCAAAGAGAGTTAGTGAGATGACAACAACTGCCGTTAAATTTGAATAAATTTGTCCTCCATTTAAAAGCATTGTAATGCATTCTGGAAAATTTAATTAAAATAACAATTATTGTCAAATACTAATCACATCTTCGAATTTAATATTTTGCAATATAAATTCTGACATTAAGTTTGTAAAATGAATTTTATGTGATCTTTTTAATGAATTTTTGGCATTAAAACTTTCCTCAAATGAGCTTAAAATTCATCTAAAAGCTTTGGTATGGATAATAAATAAAAAGTGGAAGGCAAAACTAGAAGATGCTATAGAATATAAACTATATTAAAATACATGGATGCTGAGTGTACGGAACAGATAAAGACGTATTAAGAATTTTATCACTGTGTTTTTCCGGAAGCACATCTATTTTATCTCTATATATAAAAGCGAAAGTCAGTCTGTATGTATGTTTACAAATAACACAAGAACGGGAGTACTGATTTGGATCGTGTTTTTTTAAATGTTTTGACGATTTCAAGGGGTGGTTTGTAAACAATCACCTCTTCCCAGCATTATATGGCTCGGGCATGATATCGAAAATATAAAATTTAAATAATGAGGAACATTAAAGCGTAAAAAATTCATCGATGAAAAAAATTAAAATTAAAGCATATATTAAAACGAGTGCTGTCATGAAAACAGCCTTTCAAACAGCAAAGATGCAGACTGTCATGAAAACAGAATTTTTTAACAGCATAGAAGCAGACGAAACCACTAGGAAAATTAAATATCTTTAAAGTTTGCTAAATTCATAGTTAGCACTGTGGTCAGTGCAAGTTTGAGGCGTATTTGCATCGACCAGCAATCGCTGGGATTCGTAACGCTGTTCACCTCAATGGAAGGAGAACGCTCTACCCCCTGAGCCATCAAGGCTCATCATAAACTTATACTATAACTGTCGTTGAACAGTCGACCCAATTTTTGGACTTACTTCTACTAATTTTCACCTCCGTGCTCTTGTAATTTTGAACCCAATCCAGAAGACAAGGGAACTCTTGGATCAAGTATTGAGAGGGATTTGTCTCCGTGGAGGATTTTCTGATGAAACTCAAAACACCTCCAACAAGTAGAACATCACCTGGTTACGCAGGTCACTGACTACCAATAATACGCATGAGTGCACCGAATTTGACAATAACGTTTTTTTTCTTCTAATGCCCACCTGGAGAATGACCTTTTGTCATACAAGCATCTGAAGGGCAGATTTGTTAGACACTCTTTGAGGGGCGCCATCTTAGGTGGGTCAACATTGCTCCCACAGAAAGGACAGATGCTAGAGAGAAGCAAAGAACATCCATGCATTGCCCTGGATTCGAACCCAGAACCTTTTTGATTCAAGGCCAGTTCCCTGACCCCTACACAGGCCGTTCGGCATATAGTTCCTGGCCAAATTATTAGACGCACTGTAAGATTCTATGTAAAATCTTAATCATCAAGCGATACTATACAGCTTTATTGCTTGTACGAGACTGAGACCGGGTTGCACTTCTTTACGTTCGTGAATTAACTGGTTAACATTGTAATGCAATACGTTGAAAATAAATACAAATGGGAAGTATACAAAAAATTTCCTGAATAAAAATCCATTGTATTTGGTCTAATTATTATAATATAATAATATAATTCCCGTGTGACATTGTGTCACTCACTAATTTTTAGATCGTAATTTTACATAGTCCCTGCAATCAATTTTGTATTTTTACACTTTTGAAATGGTTTGGAATGTCGCTTCCCTTCAATTCCTAGAATCGCAGGTGGTCGGCTGTCTTTGTAGTTTCCACGTGAAACCCTTTACTTCCACACTCTTTCTTACTTCTTAACCGTAACTAGCTAAAATTTTTAAACAATTTAACTTTTTATTTACCTTTTTACTCCTGTCTTAACTGTAACTTCTAATTTTTTCTAACTGCAACTTATCTTTAGCATTTTCCTTTTTAAGGGACTAATGAATCTTGTTGTTGTTGTTGTTTCTAATACCACTTGTCACACGGACAAGCCTGCGTGGTGAAACCGAGCAAATTTAAGGCAGAGTGTGTGTTTCTTGTTTTTCAGGGGAGGAATCTTATGGCCAAGAAATCGTTTTCAGCAACACACACGTCTCAGCCCGTTTTTATGGGGCGAACCCATTCACACATCCATTTATTCATCCACAGATCGTAATTTTGACCTGAATCAGAGAACGATCGATCTCCAATCCAGTACCCCCAGAGGTATTGATTTGCTATGGGAACATGGAGGAATTTGCGACTCGACAGATTTAACGTGCATCAGTCTCATTTTACTACACGGGGAGTCTTCGGCCGGCAGGGTTCGAACCCACGAACTCTCGTACATGGGCCCAGCTCCCTACCGACCAGGCTATCCTGGCCTCTGATGAATCTTAAACGCGTGCATTCGATTTTTGTATCAGTTAAAAGTACATCTCACGGGTCCGTTTTATTCGGACTGTTTTTTACCGTTTCACCCTTCCTCCTTAAGGGTGCTTGGAGGAATTATGCACAGGCCACCTTATATTGTGAAATCATTTTGATGATCATCAAAATGATTTCACAACATTATTTTCATCATAATGATTTCACAACATTATTTTCGTCAAGATGATTTTAATACCCGTCATTGGGCTGTCAATGGAATTAAAGCTACGATTCCGGAATAGTTTTTTGTTGATTGAGTCTTCTTTTCTGACGAGATCCCCAAGTGTGCCTCTCCACACTACCAAGATGATTTTGTGAGTCATGTGATCCTTTTGTGCTTCATGCGATGAGTCATGCGATGCTTTTAGATCCAAATAAAAGGTTTTTCTGGCAACTGCAATTTTACGACTAGCCTATATTTTCAACTAAACTAGAAGAGGTATTATGTTTTGTGTTCTTTTTCTTTAGATTCTTATTATGTTACTTTTATAGGGTTATTGCGGATCAACCATCTTTTTTTAATATACGATCAATGGTTAAGTTAAATTGATTTAAAATAGATTTTTCGTTCACCCAGCACTGTACGACACTCTGATATAATAAATATTCTATATTTATGTAATATATCGCCTAATTTATCCAATCGTCAAATTTCTATTATATATCGTCGAATTTAACTAATTGATACACGAACGTAAGCAAGTGCAAACCGGTTCAAGCTGTATAGTATCCCCTGATAATTAGGTTTTACATAGAATCTTATAGTGCGTCTAATAATTTGGCCAGGGACTGTATGACAATAACGTATTGAATAACGTATTGACAATAACGTATTGAATATAAAACGTTATTGAATACGATATTATAGTGAATATTGTTTCATTTTATTTAAGCAGCAAAAATATTGACATTATTATAGAAATTAGTTTAATGGAGAAAATATCACGATAGATATTTTATTTAATCTGATATTAAAATTTGTTCTAATTAGTCGCGGTTTCAATTCAAAACAAGAACAGCTTATTTATGGTTCTTATAACCTATAAGTAGATGATGAGAAATTGAGTACCCACAGCTGATAGATGCCTCCAAAATACCTAAATGATATTTTTGAGTGCACACCTTAAGACTTTTATCAGTTAAGTCTAAACTCTTGAACTCTTAAGTCTCAATATTAAAAAAAGTCTTTAATAGCAAAATTCTTTTGTCTATTCTTGAAAAACTTAAATAAAACTGTTTGGCAAGGCTAAAGTAGCATTAATTACCAATTAAACGTGCCAAATAAATGCAAAGATGGACTTTAAATTTCAAATGTAAACTAATAAATGTACTCATTTATTGTTCATGCTCTCCTTTAGTGCTGTCTTTTATTTAAAACTGCTTAGTGCAAAAGTTAACATTAAATTTAATATATGTGTAGATTTTAATGTTCATTTGAGTTAATTTATAATTAAAAATAATTAGAGAAAACTTGTGTTAATGTTTTTTTTAAAAAAAAATCTAAAACATTATTCCTTGAAAGTAATGATAATAAACTTTTTAAATACTAAAAAGAACAAAAAACTGTTACATTTTTAAAAAAAAGTTTTTTTAATTTTAATAAAGGCATCATAAATATTTTAAATCAATCAGTATTTTATATTGCATGATTAAAAACACCATTGCACGAAAAATGCACAAAACTTTTATTTAAATGAGTTTCCTTGTTTGTAAAATTATCAGAAATCAGAAAAAAATCAGTAAAATTATCAGATTATCAGTATTTAAAACAGTTTAATGTAAAACTGAAGCATTAAATTTAATATGTGAGTAAAATTTATTGTTTATTTGAGTTCATTTATGTATTAAAATAATTTAGAAGAGAGACATATGTTGAGATTTATCAAAAACTTGTTGTTTTACTTGATTAAAGACTTCAATCATTTCAAAAATATACTAATTGGAAATAACAGTCGACATGTTTCAAGTGCTCAAAAACGGGCACTCATTTTCAACTCTTGCAAAGTGCAAATGAAAAAAAGCAAAATCGATTTGAAATCTAAAACGTAAAGTTATTTGTGAGTAGTTTCAAAAGTGATGCAAAATACAAACTTTACGTTTTATATTTGAAAGCATTCTTGTTTCTTCTCACTAGCGTCTGGCAGGACTTGAAAATGAATGTCTGTTTTTTGTTATTTCCAATTCGTGTATTTTTGATTATTTACTCTGTATATTACATATTTCAATTGATGCTATTATAAATTATATAAAAACAAACTAATTTCATTTTATTATACTTCATTTTATTACGCAAACATTGTATTGATCAAAATAATTTACAGGATCTAGATAAAACCAAAAAGAAAGAAAAAAACATTTTTACTTCTGAATGAAAGAAACAGCATTTTTATGCTCAAAGCTCGTTGGAAATAACATTCTTTTCGTTACAATAATCTCCCTACTTGTGAACTAACGAGCATCATCAGAGCATTCTTGTGACGTTGGCGAAGCAATCAGACACCGATAAAAACACGCAATTACTCTAAATGAACTGATTATTCTTGAATAATAAGAATTAACTGATGTCTTCGTTATCGTTAATGATGCGCCAGTTTACAGAAGAAAAACATTATCCAACAAGCAATTTAAGATTATTTATTTGTTATGAAAATTATGCAGGGAGTAGAATAATTTAATGGAAAGAACATTATAGTGCAACGAAAAAAAACCATTTCTCTTCAAAAGTGAATCGAAATGAAATGAAGATATTTTATGAACGTTTGAGATTTAGTTCGATGAATTGCTGTCAGTGATAAGGATTTTGTAGCATTGAAAAAATTTCAATAAATATTATTTGAACTAGGAAGAAAAAATATATTTTGAGAGCAATAAAAAAAATTCATTTTTTGGATATTTTATTTTTATTTCAAGAAATTTGTTGTAAAGAATAAAACTTTTTATTTGAAACGTTGCTTTTTTTATTTTTAATACCACAATATTTTTAAAACTACAATATATTTTTAAAACCACAGCCTCTTAAGAAATGATTCAACTAAAATATATGAGAGAAAATACAAACCTGGTTAAAGTACAATTTTAATCAGGTATATATTATGGTTCTATAAATACAATATATATATAAAACCACAGCCTCTTAGGTGATGATTCAGCTAAAATATATGAGAGAAAATACAAACTTAATTAAAATACAATTTTGAAATTACAAACTTGAAATTTTAAAGAAAAAAAACTTTTACATCCAAGTTTAATTGAAATAAAAGAAAGATATTTTATATTTTACTAAAGTAAGTGTTTAAAATTCACTTCGACAAACTGCTATCCGTGATAAGATCCGTGATCCGTGATAACATTGAAAAGATTTCAATGAATATTATTTGATCTAAGAAGAAAAAAATATTTTGATATTTGAATTAAGAAGAAAAATAAATTTTGATAGCATTACATAGAAATTAATTTCAAAGATGAATTATTTTTATCTCAAGAAATTTGCTGTCAAAAATTCAAACTTTTTATTTCAAATGTTGTTTCTTTTTATTTTTACAGCCAGAATAATGTTAGCGTCTCAGATTAAGATTCAACTACATTATGCGACAGGAAATACAATCTTGATATAATGTTTTAATTAATATTTACACTAGTAATATGCATATTACTAGTGTAAATGCAAGTGTAAACTGTAGTAATATGCAAGTCTATCATATCATAAGGTTTAGTGCAAATAAGTTCTTAATATATCTTTTGATAAAACATTAATTTGCAGTTTTTCATATATTTTTTAAATAATGATAAACTATTATTTTAAAGTTTTGCTTTTCATATGTAACAAAACTTAAGAATAATAAATGTTATTGGAGATCTAAATGCTAGCTTCTTAGATCAAGGATTAAGAATAAGTTACAATATAGAAGAGGAAATACAGTCGTCATTAAATATTTTAATAAATATTTGCGCAGGGAATATGTGTATAACAAAGTTATCTCATATAATAAAAGCGTACTGAAAATAAATTCTTAATATATCATTTAATGAAATATAAATTTGTTGTTTTATATATATTTTTTAAAGCAAGGAAATACTGTTTCTTCTGAAACAAGAAAAATCATTCAATAGTGCATTTCAGATTTGTTTAAAAGTGTAACAAACTTCTTTAATTCTCAAAACTTAGGAATAATAAATAATGTCAGAGATCTAAATGTTAGATTAAAAATCTAACATTTTAATACAATCTTAATTAAATATTTAATTTTCACTTAAAAAGCGAAAATTAAATTACTATATAGAAAAGGAAATACAATCTTTGTTAAATATTTTGATAAATATTTTCATAAGTAATTATGCATTTAATAAAGTTCTCTTACATTTAAAGGTTTAGTTAAAATAAATTGCTAATATGTCTTTTAATATAATATTAATTTGCAGTTTTATATATATTTTTTAAAACTATTAAATACCATTGTTTTGAAGTGTTACCTTCCTTCTGTAATAACTTTAGAACTATAAATAGGAAGTGACTACATCTAATAATTTAAAATATAAATTATTAGATGTAGTCATTTATTTACTACCAACTTTTTTTTAAAATTTATATTAAGCTATTTAGGAGTGGTATTTATAAAGCGGTAACACTTTTGAAAAATCCTTTTCGTGCAATTTTTTAAAAAATTTTCATGCAAATGCACCATTTAATAATTGATGTAGAAAAAAAAAGATAAGAATTATTGATGAGACATTTTAAAATATAAAGTTCAAATTTTCAGACTTAATTAAATTGAGATTACTATGATTTTTGTAAGTAAAACAAATGTTTTACTTTAATACTAACAAATTTTTAACTTACAACGAATTTCCTATTTCAGTTTGATTTAGGCATCGTTGTATTTAAAACATTCATGAGACTAAAATGTCTTTTTTAAGGATGAATATTTGTAATGCATTATTAAATTCAGGCTTATGCATTTTTCATTTATAATATGCTTGAGATGAAAAAAGTACAAAAATTTATCGTTGAGAAAAATAAGTATAGAGTTTGATGCTTAATATGGAAAAATTGAAACCAAGTTTTTTTTTCTTACGTCTCAATTTTGATAAAAACACAAGCTTTAATTTTAAAAGATAATTAATTATACTACTCGTTAATCAACAAAAACTGATAATTTATTTATTTATTATCTGTCCTGTACCCTTTTAAAGACTTATGATATATTTCTTACTTTTGCAAAACATTTATAAAGTTCAAAATTTTCTGCATAGCAATTATATTTTTTTTTCAGGTTGTTGTGTCAGAAAAATAAGTCTTTAGGGCAAAATTGTTTCTTATTATTATACCTTTAGCAGTATTTAATATCAAAAACGTAAGGTTTTGGTCCATTTTAATGGAGCAAAAATATTGTTTATTCTAGTGACGGATTTCGAAATGATAATGAAATAAATCAGCATTTGTAAATATTTTTTTATAAAACAGAATTAAAGAAATATTCTTTACAAAGCAATGCAAATCAATATTCTTTTTCCAATGCCCACCTGTGTTAACATCCGTTAATTCAGGTATTTACAGGGCGATTTTGTTGGCCTCTCTTTCAGGGGCACTATATTAGGTGGGAGAACATCGCTCCCACAGTGAGGACAGATAGTACAGAGAAGGAAAGAACATCCCTGCCTTGACCGTGATTCGAATCCAGAACCTTTCTGATGCAAGGACAGTTCCCTGTCCCCTACACAAGCCGGTCGGCCGCAAATCAATATTGTGGCTGTATATCACTCGTTAGAAGAAATCTATCTTCTTACTGGGCACGAGGCCGAACCATTAGCACCTGTAATTTTTAAAGTATTTCCCCACTACCTTAAACTTCCCAACTTGACTTTTCCGATTGTATGAATTTTACAAACTTGACTTCATTAATTGTTTCAAACTTCCAAACTTGACTTTTCCGATTGTATGAATTTTACGAACTTGACTTCGTCAATTATTTCAAACTTCCAAACTTGACTTTTCCGATTGTATGAATTTTGCAAACTTGACTTCGTCAATTATTTCAAACTTCCAAACTTTACTTTTCCGATTGTATGAATTTTACAAACTTGACTTCGTCAATTATTTCAAAGTTCCAAACTTGACTTTTCCGATTGTATGAATTTTACAAACTTGACTTCGTCAATTATTTGAAACTTCCAAACTTGACTTTCAGAATTACTTGAAATTCCCAAACTTGATTTTCAATTATTTGAAACTTCCTGCACTTATATACATGCCTCAATTAAATTTTCTAATTTTATGTTTCAAAAAATTTTAATTCTAAAATAAATTTTAATACTTAAATAAAATATCTTTATTTTTTCAACTCCAAAACCCTGCAAAATAATTCAGTTATTTTTAATCAATGCTTAATGTTTTAAGAATATAAACTAGTTACTAAGAGAATTGTAAATTATCGTGATTATCAAAGTGGACTAGAAGAAATTTATAGAAGTATCTGAAATTCTTTTCAAAAACATTTGCAGCAAATAAGTGTTTTGACAAAAGATTAATTTCAAGAAGTAATTTGTTTTACAGATTTTAAAGGCCAAAAAGTGAAACTCAAACTTTCTGAAAGCTAGGCATTTACATATATGTTCAATTAACGAGCTGCGTTCTTCAATTAAGTTTTTCATTGTTTTGGGTCTTTTTCTACTTTAAAATGGATTTCTTTTAAGTTGTCAAGTTTTTTTAACCTCCAAAAAGAACCTTTTTAGGAATAAGAAAATTAAGTCTTTTGTTTAGTAATTGCAAAAAAAATTAATCAATGCACTTAATCAATGCAAAAACTTGAGTGAATTTTAATTACTTTTGTTTTCCTAGTTAATGGTTTCGAACATTTCCTCTTCATCGACGTTACAAAAAGGAGACATACAGTATTTTAGATAGAAAATCTCTTTGTATGAAATATTTTAAATATTTATGGCTATAGCTGCATTTTATAACGTGCTTTTTGAAAAGTTAATGCTGTTATAGTTATTTATATTAACTGAAAACTACGGGTGATCAAAAATTTTGATAATGTAAATTAACTAATGTAATGTAAGTTAACTTATGCTTTTTTTTCTTGTAAATTAGCTTATCTCCATAGAATCTTTCGCATGATGCTTCTAATATGTCAAATTAGCCAACTGTTTGGTATTAGCAAACAGTTTCATATTTTAAGCAAAAACTGATAAATTAGCCGGTAAAATCTCTAATCTATATCATATTAGCTATCAGTTTTATTATATCCAAAACTTCAGTTATAAAAAGATTAAAAAAATGCGCATTTTGTAAAGCAGCATAAAATATACTTCTTTATTTTCAGATATAATTTTTTTTAAAATTTCGTTTATGTACTATTTTTTTCCACTTCGATTTTACCTATTGGAGAATTTTTTTTGTTGCTGTCTGTTGCATGAGAGTTTTGAACAGATCTTAGATATCTTCACATCCCTGATTTCATCTTCACAATCAGTTTCTCTGTCTGAGAAAAAGCTTCTCTTCAAAAGCCATTTTCAGTCTATTTTTTATCGAAATTTGCAACTTTAAAAGCATTATATATAACAGGTGGTCACGTAAATGTTGCAACGAACTTCTAGAATAGTTAGAGGACATCATCGGGAATGAATTTGCATAGGAACTCATTCCCAGAAATGTTATCATACACCACTATGAACGCTTCATTAATATGAACTGTTACTTTGTGCTCTTCTGAACAGTTCATAATAGAAAAGCGTCCCTATCGGAGTATGACAACATTTCCGGCATGGGTTTACTTTGCAATTTCAATGATGACTTATTCTAATTTTCAGAGAAATTTGCCGTGACATTTATGCGATTTTTGGTTGCATATAACGTTTAACTTGTATAATTCGACTAAAATAAGTTAAAAATGTCATCTATAAAAATCTGTGGCTTTATCTTTGTATTATGATTTCCTTTTAGATTCCAGTGCTGTCAAAAACAATTCAATGATAAAGTGATTAATTGGGAATTCTTTCATTGTTAAAAGAGTGTTAAAGAAAATTTATCATAACATTTTGTTTCATATTTTAAAAATATTCAGATCAGATATAAAGAAATATTGTTATCTAAGAAAGATTATTTAGGGATTCTTTTGTTATGTCCGTTATGTGAAAATTTTGAATGACAACAAGTTAGCTGAATAAAATAATAAAATCCATAATCAGTTCAGGGAAATTCCTTAATTTCAGGCCATCTTACAATTAATGTATCTAAAAGTTGCTTGCATTGATGTTTAAATTAAATTTTAGAAACTATCTTTACATTTAGATATTAAAATGTGTGAATTAAACGTCTGCATTATTTCAAAAATCACTTCAAACCTAACTTTATTCACAAAGTAAATTTATCGGAATAATTAAAGACTCTAAATAATTCAAAGTATACATCTGACAATTATCACGAAAACTTTCCGAACTTTTTGTAAATTATCAGATTATTTCCATTCATCTTAATCATAATTTATCAATAATGTCATTTCTAGTTGTGCAAAGTTTTAGGACTTACGTATTTTTACTACAAGTTTTGGAATCAAGCCAGAAAATTTTAAAGACGAGAGTGAGTGAACATATTTCTTTCTTAAAGGTAAATTATTAAAACTTATTTTAAAGTACCTTAGAATAGCTTTAAGAACTCTCTCGGCACCGAAATAATTGCGGGATTTGAAACTTTGGTTTGAACTACGAAACAAACACACTTCATTTCTTGAGTTCGGTTAGTAAAAATTTATATTAGATTAACTTTAAAATAACTTAGAATAGCTTTACAAGCTCTTTCTACATCAAAAGGACAGTCAGAATTGAAACTTCGCTTTTAACTATGTAATAAAAACTAATTAAATCTAACAATTTGAGATTATTGATTATTTATTTAAGATTAATTATAATTATAATACTATAATTGATTATATATATATATATATATATATATATATATATATATATATATATATATATATATATATATATATATATATATATATATATATATATATATATATATATATATATATTGATGGATTTATGCAAAGCCCATTATCATGATTTACTCAATTTTAAAGCAGGGAAAAATTGTCATCATATTTACCTGATTAAAATCCAATTGTATATTTCCTTGCTTGAAAGCGCTTGTGTTAAATTACATGCCCAACTCATGCGTTGTATCACATGTTCATCTATTTTGTTTAATGCGAGATCATGTGATGTATTGTAATGATTATAAAAGCTATTTAAGTATTTTGGAGAATGATAATTCGCATTTTTAAGCACAAAATAATATTTACCTTTCTTTCATCAAAGTGATTACAACTTGTTGTGATTTATTTCGAAACGATAGTATGTCATTTTCGATATTTTCATGCTACTCAAGCAATAAAGAGATTTTTAACAGATAACACAAATTATTTTTAACTGATTTTAAGACGAAATAGAAGCTTACAGTATTTTTCATCAGAAAGTAAATAATAAAGTGTTAGGAGAAAATGCATTTAAGGTGCATTTTTTGTAAAAATATAAATATCTTTGTCCTATTAAATTTCTAAGATTCAAGATATGGTTTTAACTTGAAATATCCATTACTGTTAATAAAGTTTTTTCCTTTTTTTTAGTTTATAATAAGGAATTTCTATATAAATCTATATTAATATTTTATTGCAAAATAAATAGGCTTTAATAAAAAAAATTATCAAATAGAAATTTTTATTTATTTTTAATATTAAATTATGTATTTTTCTATGCATCTTGAAATATTATTTTTTTTTAATATTTCTGATTTGTTAACATTTGCAACAGAGATTATAAAATAAATGCCACATATTTACAATACCTATTAGGAGCCGCGATGGCTCAGGGGACAGAGCGTTCGCGAACTGGTTTCAAATCCCAGTCGATACGAATTCTTCATCCGGCCTGCACCGATCACATTGCTGACGTGAAATGTCCTCTGTGGCAGACGGTTCATGGGTTAGAGTTCCCTTGCCGTCAGGCTAACCGAGCGAGGTTCTCGTGGTCTTCGTCTCCATGTAACGCAAATGTGGGTTAGCTCCATCAGAAAGTTCTCCAAGAAGGCAAAATTTCTCCCGAAACTCAATCCAGGAGTTTCCTTGTCTTCTGGATTGGGTTCAAAATTACAAGGCTACGGAGTTGAACATTAGTAGTCGTAAACCCATAAAATTGAGTCGGCTGTTCAACGACGGCTGTAAAATATAAAGTAAAATACCTACTAGATATAAAAGTGTGATATCCCTTACAAATATTTAAGGTGTTTCTAGGGTTTATTTGATTTTTTTTGAGGCGTCACGATTGATTTAAGATTTATTTGAAGTTGACTTCTAAAACAACCTTAAAAGATCAACCTTATATAAAGGTGTATAATCAAGGTGCATGAAGTTGTTTTATTCACACTTTAGGGTGTTGGAAATCTACTTTAGAGCAACCAGCTTAGAGAGGTTATTTTTGAGGTGTAAAGACTATTTTTTCTTCATTTCAAGCAAATAAGTATATTTGAGGAGTGAATAATTTCCCCCTATCTCAACTAAAAGTATTGCTGAGTTACATATGAGGATGATTTTATAAGTGGTAAATGAGGTTGAAATTGAGGCTTATAACTGATGTTATTTTTTGGTGCAAAACCTAATTTTCTACCTTAGGTGTATCTTTTTACATTTGTCAAACTCAAGATAACCTCAAAAATATCTTAATTTTTTTGTAAGGGCTGACATAATTATCTAAAAGAGTAAAAAGCTACGCGTTTTAGATAGAAATAACTCTCTTTCATTAGGTACTAACAAATGAAAATTAGAGCTATAAATAATATCAGAATCATGACCCTCCTTGAGTATTTCGTGACTGGTAAAAAACAAATGAACGGCTCTGAAACAAATTAATTTACTAAAACTTTTTAACGCTTCATTTTTGCTCACATCCAAATGAGGGGGTGAAGTTTCCTCCGTTTTTTTTCTCGGATCCGTGATATTTTGGGCTAGAGTGTTCAAAAGTAACGAGGCCACATATATCGATTAAAATAATCTATTTCCTTTATCCGGAATAATGTTTATTTCTCGATCCCATACTTCAGATGACAGTCTCAGAACATTCGTAATGCGTTTAGAGATAGTATATTTTAAACTAGATGTCAGTGCTCATGCGATTGATTGAAAATTTTTAAATGAATGCATATATTTATAATACACTTAGTTTTATAAAATTCTCTTGAATAAAAAATTGCCAGTTTTCTTTAAAATTGTGGGAACAACAATCTTGAATGAATAATCCCTATATACTGAAGCCTCTACGTGATTAAAAACTTCATTTTCTTCAAAATTATCCAAGTTTTAAATAGCAGTTGAGATGTTTCAAGCTCTCAAATATAGGCAGATGCCAGCATTTGTCAGATGTGAATGAGAAGGAACAAAAGTGATTTGAAATCTAAGTCGTTTTATATTTCAAATCACTTAAGTTCACTTCTGCCAAGTCCGGAGAATGGGCGTCTATTTTTTAACGCTTCAAACATGTCAACAATAATTTCTAATTTGGATACTTTTGAAGCGAATGCAGCTTTTAATCATGTAACTAAGCTTTCATTGTCATTTTTGTCTCTCTGTCTACTTATGTCTATATTTCAGAAAAGCGCAGTAATTTTATGTATGGTGTTTTAAGAAGTTTTAGATAAGAATGTAAAGTAAAAAATGTAGGGAGAAATAGTTATGCAAGATTTGTTATTAGAATTAAAGTACATAGTTTTGACATTATAAGCTTGAATGACAGTGCGTAAAAAAACAAACCATCTTGAACACTTTTTGATCTAATGATTCAAGATGCAAAAACGCACTTTCATTGAATAAACACACATTTTGTGACTGATTTGGATTTCAGACCCTCAAATTATCGGTATAGCTGTAATCTGTGAAATTTGGTTCTAATTGTTTGGTCAGGGTAGCTGTCCAAAGTTTGCATCCCTTAAGTTAATTTCGCTTTTTGCGTATTTCGCCATATCTCAAGAACTTTTTAAGTGAATTGAAAAATTTAAGCACACAATTAAATAATCTGTATATCTAATGATAATTCCATGCACAAAATATCGTTTAGTAAATATCTATTATTTTATTTCAATAATTGAAAAAAGTTTGAATAGTATGGTATACAATTTCTTACATCACTTTAGAGAATGTAATTCTTATGTCATAGTACAAAATTTCAGCGGAATCAATTAAATTGTTCCAGATAAATTGTATTTTAAAAATACGACTTTTCTTTGAACTTTTCTTTTTGTGAACTTTTCCTAGAATGTCCAAGAACGTGCTGATCGGATAATTAGATCAAAGGTTATTGAGAGTGGTGTGATTTTTTGCTTTTGGTATAACCAATAGAATTTAATTAGGTAAAAATTGAATGACGGTTCTAACAAGGAATAACTAAAAATAAAACGGAGTGAGGTAGAAGTACACTGTTTGTTATAATCTGATTAGGACAAGAAGTAATTTTTTTAGCAATTTTAAAAATTAGCGACGATGTTCGACAATAAGCAGAAATACTAACCGAGAAGAACTATAAAACAACGCTTCAAAAAGTCTGAGATTAAAATTAACTGTCATTTGTGAAAATATATCATTTTAAAAGATCTCACATGCAGCAGATATCATAGTGATCAGCAGTTGATGAATTTTGTGCACCGTGAAAAAAATTATTGTTCGAGCTATCAGAATATGGCAAAATGCGTCGTGTTTATGGCTCTATGAAAACACGAAGCTTTGGTTATCATTTGGAAAATTGACAGAAAAGTATGGCTTTCTTTACTATGCTGTTAGGTAGTAAATATTGTAAACTTCGATAGAATTTGGTATTCTTAGCATGACACCTTAGAACACTTAAAAACCATACATTCGGTTAAATTTAATTTTTAGTTTTATGTTTTCTACTATATGTTTGGTAACAAGAACTATAATTTGGAAACCAGAATTTCCGGTAAACCCTTACCATCTGGTAGAAAATAATTACCAAATGAATGGTTAAAATACCGTATAGTTCGGTTTTATTATCAGAATTATGATTTTTTTTGTACCGTAAAAGTCATTACCATGTGAATACCGTAATTTTACCAGAATCCTTCTCTCCATGAAAATAGTTTTAAAATTCGGAGGGAATAAACTACATCGCTTCCTAATCTAAGTGCTGCAAATCGTACAGTGTAATTTTTGATCCAATAATCAGATTTTCATGAACAATACGCAAAAGAATAAACGAAATATAACTTTTGAAGAACCCTGAATCACTTTTATTTTAATTTCTATTAATGATCTATTTATGATCTTCTATTAATGATGATTTTTTGTAATGATTTTCCATTAATGATCAGATTTTACCATACAGGGACCCAATATTAATTATTCAAAGGGGTGACCTCAAATATGTTAATTGATTAAAGCAGGTGATATTTTAAGACACCAAACAGTCGGATTCAGACACAAAAATGTATTTTCTCGGAATCTTTTTTTCGATGAATTTGGATTCCTTACCCTCAATTGAGGGTAGCCGCAATTGGGGACAGAAACAGAATGTAATTTTATATGGCAAAATACAAAATTTGAACGAAAAAGCTTGGTCAAATAGTTCCCGAAAAATCATTGAGTTTTAAATACGTGACTTTTTTGAAATTTAATTTTTCAGGATTTATTCAAACGATTTCGTGACCGAGTTTGGTATTTTGCTACATAAAATTTCACTCTGGTTCTCTGCAAAAAATTAAAGCACTTGCGTGAAATTTTTTTTCCTATTCAATTAAAAAGTTTCATAAAAATTAAATTTTTTGAAATGATGTACAAATTTGTGTACCTTACATTCAAAATTCTTCGATTGTTATTAAACAGTAAAATATAATGACGAATTATTAAAAATTATTATTTGCATGGAATTATTTATGGATAAACAAATTTTTATAATAGCGTGAAAACATTTTTCAATTCATTTAAAAAGTTTTCGAGTTATGGCAAAATAGTTAAAACTAATTTTAAAGGGTTAAAACGTGAACCGTTCTCCTGACAAAACTATTAGAATCATATTTCTTAGATTGTTACTGTCCCCCTCCCCTGCTTTGAGGGTAAGAAATAAAATTCCGTCAACAAAAGTTATGTTTTTGTGTCTGATTTTGTAATATAAAATATTGTCTGTCTAAATTAATTAGCATATTTTAAGACACTCCTGTAAGCTATTAAAGCTGGAGTAAGTGAAAATTCGATCATTAGATCACAAGTTATTCAAGTTTGCTTAATTTATGTGCACTGTGCATTACTAGGAATCAAACTGTGGTTTACGGGGGTGATATCAAATAAGCCGAATAACTTGGGGTAGCCGCAATCTGATAAATATGGAAAAATTTATCTATTATTAAATAAAATAATAACTAATTATTGAAATTATTTTTCGTACGAAATCATTTTTGTATGCGCGAATTTTATTATTTTGGGTAAAAATTTTCGAAATTCGAGTAAAGGGTGTGATAAAGAATGAAGTAAAATAATAAAAAATGCTCATTTGTAAATAAATTTATTCCAAATTTCATTTTAGCTACGCATTGTTAAAATAGCAATTTTAAATTGTACGTCAAATAAAAATGCTTAGTTATTAAGCAATGTTCAATTTCTTTTTACGAATGAGTTTAAATAAGAATAGTTGATTCAAAGGTCTGTGATTTTGTAAGAAACAGTAATTCTTCTACATATTATATTTATATATTTACAAATGTTTTCTGTTTTGAGAAACATCTCTGTTTTTTTTTAAATCAATAGAAATAGGAATTTTCATTTTTACTTACTTTCTGATAAAAAAAAATATTTAAGCATTAATGACTTATCAAAATTTATTTAAAAAAAACTGTCGTTTCTGAAAAAAATTATCATTTGCTATTCCCATTAAAGGATAAAATTGAAACAAATTAATATTTTTGTAATATTTCAAAGAGATTTTTATTGCTAAGAGAGTTTTTTGACAGAGTCTTTTACTACGATGTTAAGATTTGTCTATATTATCAATGAATACCACAGTTTATCTTATTCAAATTGGGTATTTTAGGAGTTTTGTAATTTTTTCTTCTAAAATCTATTTACACTCTTAGTATGTTTTTAAACATATTTATAGTTCAATTTCATTTTATTTCACAACCAGCGTTGCCAACCCGATTCTGAGTTTATGACTATCAATGCTCAACTCCGGTTTCGTAGTTTAGAACACATCCCTGAAGACAAGAGAACTTCTAGAACAAGCATTGGAACAAATTAGCCTTCAAGGAGGACTTTTTTTGATGGAACTAATCTGCATCTGCGTTACATGGAGAGGAAAACCACGAAAACCTTCCATGGTTAGGCTGACGGCAAATGGGATTTTAACCCTAGTTCCGTCCACTACAGAGGGTATTTTACTTCAGCACTCTTGTCAACGCATGTCAAGAGCAGAATTACCAGCCACCACTGGGATCGAACCTGGGTCATCTTATTGAAAAGCGAACGCTCTATACCCTGAGCCCCCGTGGAATTTCTAGATAATTAAAACTTTTTCACTATTTTTTTTACTTAGAAAAATGTGACAATATCAAAATTTCTGTTGAAATGAAAAAGTAAGCTATGAAGGTAAAGATAAATATTTTTCGAAAATTATTTTTTAAATTCCCTTAAAGTAGAATAAATTGTTTGTTATTGTTAAGACTGACATAAATTTATTTGAAGGTTATTTTTCAATTATACTCAGAGAATGTCAAAACTTTGCTTTTAAAGTTAATCTTACTTACTACACTAATGTTGCTTTTTTTCAAATTGAAATAGATGGATTTGAAAGGGTACTTATGAAAGTTTTTTCCTATTATAGTATTCTCTAAATTTATCGATATTGGATAAAAAAAAGAATGAATGTTTTCTATAAGGCTAACAAAGAGGTATGCTAACAATAGAATAATAGATTTCTTTCGAAATCTCTCGAACTCCTAAAATTGAATATTTTTTAAAAAGTTTCGTTAAAAGCTCTATTTTAGAAGTTTTAAGTGTATTTTTAAAATATATAAGCAATTTTGGTGTTTATAAGCGCAACAAGGAAGACGCGAATCGAAAAATGTGTACTTAAAATGCGAATTTATAAATATTTATAATCGAATAGTTACATTCAGTTACATTGCATTAAATAGTTACAGCTGGCGCATTCTTCATAATACAATTAAAAGTCACTCTTAGTTCCTAGGTATGTCGATTTAAAATGCGATTTTTTAAGAGTACGGACATTAAAATAATAAAATTAGAAAAATAAAATGAAATAATTAATAAAATAAAATGTCATAATAACTATGGAACATTGTAAAGTAACACAAGATTTATTGAAATGATTTCAAAATAGATAAACTTGCCATTTTATTTTGAATAAACTCTTGAATCTTAATTTTGAAATATTAAACTGTTAAAAGTGAATATGGAAGAGAAAAATATAATTGAAAATTGGATACAGTGTAAAGAATTCCGGAACATTTTACGGAAATAAAGTACTGGCTTTTTGAGTTCATATCTGTAAACTCTATTTTTACTGTAAATTTTATACCGTTATTTTTATAGTAACATTTATTTAATTACAGTGATTCAGTGATTTTATAGTAAATAATACTGTATAGAAATACGGTGTATCTGATTTTTTATTCTGTGATATTTTACCGTAATAATTGATTTTACGGTAAAAAATACCGGCACTTTGGTTGCCGATACTCCTTACCACGATTTATTATTAAATTTTTACAGTGCATAGCATGAAATAAATTAATTTCATAGCAGAACCGAAGTTGTAATAAATATTTTTAGAGTGCTTCAGACACAGGAGTTGAGAAATAATCTAACTATATTGCTTGAAACAAGTTTTAGGCATTAACTGAAAGAAAAAAAAAAGTCAACGAAATAGCCAAAGACCGATTTCCATAGTGCTATCAGGATTAAAAAACAAAAACAATGTCTCTTTTTAGAGTATCTCTCACATATGAGAACCCTTATTGGAAGTTTAATAATATGATTTTTGATAAGTCATTTTATATTTTGTAAGAAAATTTGTTATTAAAAGCATTAAATCTTTGAAAAAGAAACTTTGACAGCACAAGGAAACAAATTTTTTGTTGCGTTTATACTAATATTTGATTTTGACTAATTGTGAGTGTAGGAATTTTAAATTATAAATTTGTTTTGCTCCTAAAGCTACAGATTTTTAAAAATGACACTTTAGCCTATTTTTTTGTATAAATATGCAAGTTTAAAAACGTTATATATAATTGGGGTTTAAGTAAATGTTACGGCAATGAAACGGCACATTACACTGCATAGAAATCCTTGCTTGAAATGTCGTCGTATGTGTGTAGGGGCATTTTTTCTATTGTGACCTGTTTAGAAGCATACGAACTGACGGTTTATTATAAGTGGAGTGCCTCCAGTAGCGTATGACGACATTTCCAGACATGAGTGGCTATGCAACTTTAATCCTGATAATTCACCCTAATTCTCGTAGAAGTCAGTCGCAACATTTTGGTGACCCCGTGTTATATATAACGTTTATAAACTAGCACATTTCGATAAAAAATAGACTAAAAATGTCAGGCAAGAAACTGTAGCTTGAGAGAAACCAATTACAGATTTGAAATCATTGACGTCAAATTATTTCAAGATCCATTAAAAAATGTCATATAATAAAAATAAATCTCGAATTTTATTTGCGACAATAGAGATTAGACATTATGCATTTAATTTTAAATTTCCTTGAACCGCAGCTTTTAATATGAGATGAACTAAAATTGCTGTACCGCAGTTTCGAAATTTACAGGCACCTTAAACAGAAGGAAATGGAGAAGATCAACATTAAAATAGCGAGTGAAGCTCCATGACTTTCTATGAATACGATTTCAAATTTCAAGCGCTATCTTTGATGGCATTAATATTCTATATTGTGCTGAGATATCCATAAACCTTAAATTAATAGATGAGGAGGGGACTTTGCAAGTTTGATCTAAACATCTGTTCATATATAAGTAGGGTTTATTTCGCTTCATGAGCGTAGTACTGAGAACTGATCATATATCTATTGAAATCATTAGCGTCTAAGGGTATTTGATTTTAAGATATTTGGAATTTAGAACCTTTGTGATGTTTATACGATAGAATAAATATTTTTCAGTAGTTGATTAGTGGAAACAATAAAAGGCATATGTTTTTATTATTTTATTTAAAGAACTGATTTATTTAACCTATATTATGCAATATTATTATTATATAATATAATATAATATAATATAATATAATATAATATAATATAATGTAATGTATTGTAATATAATATAATATAATATAATATAATATAATATAATATAATATAATATAATATAATATAATATAATATAATATAATGTAATGTATTGTAATATAATATAATGTAATGTATTGTAATATAATATAATATAATATAATATAATATAATATAATATAATATAATATAATATAATATAATATAATATAATATAATATAATATAATATAATATAATATAATATAATATAATATAATATGATATGATATGATATGATATAGGTTTGATGAATGAAACAAATACTACTATAGAGAAGATTTATTACATGTAAAACAGATTGCAAAGATTATTTTACGATTCATAATACACGTAAGGATTAATAATACAAATAGCTGTACTTCGTTGCATTTTTGCATTTTATGTAGCACTATTTCACTTTAAGTACTTAAAGTTGTTGTGCATAGCTGGTTAAAAGAACAGTTTATTCAATATTAGTGTTTTTTTTATGATTTAGTTAGAACGTATGCCTCCTGGTGATGGATAATTTTTATTAGATTCAAATATTGAGACTAATAAGTGACAATATATTTCAGGCACTCGAAATAAAGTATTTATTAAAAAAACCCACCCAAAGTTGATAATGAAAAAGAAAGTAAAGGTAAAAACAAACAAGAGAAAAATCCCATGGTATCCGAGAGAAACGACATTGGACGAAAAAGGCAAATCAGGGAAAGATTCATTTCTAAACGGAATGAAGGTTTGATGTGAACTGATGCCATGCACTAGGGTATCGAAATTCATTTGAATGAGCTTAAGTGTGAGCTGATGTGACAGGAGTTAAATTTATGCCCAAGGATCTAACAACGTTTGGCATCGTCTCCCTTAAAAAGGAAAGCTGATTTAAACGAATTTTTAAGTCACTATTTTGAAAAAACTATTTATAATTTAAAAAAAAAAAAAACTTCTACGAAAGCAGGATTCTACAACTATTTATTCCAAAAGTCAAAAATTTTAAATGTGTCGTATAACAACATCAAGAATGTGGGTAAATGAGTTAATTTTGTTACACATTTCGATCGTCCATAATTTAGTTTTTTACCATCACAGATTTTAGTAAAGTATAGGGAAGAGTCGGATAGCCCCACCCACTTAAGGAGTATTGTTTATTTTTCTGTATAATATTGAGTAATAATCAATATTTTTGTATGTTTCTATTATTTTATCATCTAATTAAATAATGCAAAAAGAATAAACCAGAAAAATAATAGTTTAACTTAAGAAAATAGAAATTTAAAAAAACATGTTTTTCAGCTCTTTTCAAAATGTGTCGGGTAGCACCACCCAGTTACAAAAATTATGTTTTTTTACTGTTTTTTCAGGTGTAAATGAAAATGACCAATGTATTGACAATAGATAAACCTCATTTATCATTTTCATCACAAAATTATTTTATTTATTACATATTTATGTACTTTTAGTGAATTCTATCATTTAATAACAATAATTTAATAACAGTAATATTTGTTGTTAAAAATGCATATAATATTCAAATTTGAAGCAATAAAATAATAATCTTTGCAACCATACATTTATCGACGAAATAAAATTGGGCGGTGATACCCGACAATCATGTGAGCGGGGCTACCCGAAGTCCAATTTTTTTGTAAATTTGTAATTACTCGAACAATTTTTCACATATAAACTTCTTTCTTTGTGCAAATTAAACTTAAGACTACATACTTTAATGCTGTATGTATAGAAAAAATTATTTTTTTATTATTAAAGTGAAGTTTAATCGAAACATTCAACCAATTTTTCTTAATTTCATGACTTCCGCTTTCAACATATTTTCAAAACTATTGTTCACCATGTTAACAGCTGCATAAATACTTGAAACTTTGAAAATAATCTTTTTTTAATATAACAATTAATGTCCAATGGCCCATTGACTTGAAAAAATATTCTATACATATGAAATTGACAGTGGGCGGGGGTAGCCGCTGGGCGGGGCTACCCGACTCTCCCCGACGTTTTTAATTCATTTCTAAACTTCATTTAGTTTTAATTGTACATTTTGATGAGTTCATTTCTGATATTTAGTAAAAAAATAATTTAAAAGTTTTAAATTTACTTAATTGCAAAGCGATTAATTTAAAAAAAAGTAGTGCATAACAATATAATCCTTATTTACATTTTATAGCTAAAAATACATTTCTTTAATAAAATCAATAAGATAATGATTTCTTATACAAATGTTGCTAACATCTTAGTGAAAATCCTAATGCCATAAAGTGTTTCGATCTCATTAGGAGTTAAACTCTCCAGGAATTTTCAATGCAGTTTATATTTCCTGCGTATTTATAACAGTAAAAATTTCCAACTATAAACAGTAATTCCCTCTAAGGCTTTTGTTTCGCTAAAAAGTTTCTTTAAGGAAATGTATGAATGGAATTTTGAAAAAGTGTTTTGTGAATTAATGGCTTTACTTTTGCGTATAATGGCCCATTATCAAAAATAGTTATTCTTGTAGATTATTCCAGAGAAAATGGGAGGGGGGAAAACTATTATGCATATACACTCTAAGTGATAGTTTAGTTATTATTTTTTTGTTTCCCCGTAAAATATGCACAACGAGATGTTTGTGCGTTGATAGTTTCTAGATTTAACACATTCTTTTACTAAAATAAATCTTAGTTAGTTGTTCGTTCGCAGAATTGTTTACTTCACCTTTAGTTCATTATAATAATTGGTACTTATGCTGCATTCTTATAAATTCTCAGTGAACAATTGGCGCAAATCTCATTACAGAATGATTTTAAATTATTTCTGATATTTTAAGGGAGTTAATTATTATTAAATGCTTTTTTTAAAATTTATTTTACAGAATGTATGTTGTCCCGTTTATACTGCATTTTCACTATTTTAAAAGCACTTTTGAATTTATTTTATACTCTGCGTAATTTTTTTCCTAAATTTTTTGCTGATTTCGGAGAAAGAAAAATCAAAAACTATTCCATGCGTATTAGTTGTAAAAAATATGCATAACTACTTTAAAATTCGAAATTCAAATTAAAAAATAGTTGAATAAACGTAATTATAAAAAAGGGCTAAATATTTTGGCGCAGAGCTTTCCTTTTCTACTGACGTGTAACTATCACACACACAACCAATGCCCCCAAATTTACGCCCATATTTCTGTTTCTTTGTTTTTCTACCAAAATATTTTTTTAGTGTTAAGGCAATTGAGTGGAAAAAACATAATAGTTGAAAAAAAACTTATGAAATAACCACACAGATCTTTATAATCCATTTTAACTTTTAGATATGTTTTTATTGATATTTAAACATTGTAGTTTTAAATATTTTACTACAACTATAAAGCACATATTATTTAATAATAAATACAGGTAGTTTACTACATAGTTAAGTTTTTAAATACATTAATATCTGATTTAACATAATTTTTTTTTTAATTTCAAGTCAAGTAAGTCAGTTTCAAGCAAAATTTTCATTAATCATTCAGGAGACTTGTAAAAAATATTAAACATTAATATTTTTTTTTATAATAAGTCTCTTATATAATCAGCATACTACTTTTTCTATGTGAAGTAACAACTGACAATATTCATTAAAAATACATGGCGAAAAAAAATTTAGGTAAAATTACTGTAAAAACATTTCTAGTAAAAAAACATATTTATGGTAATAAACATGAAATATACGGTATTTAAACCATTCATTTGCTAACGTTTCAATATTGAAGTACTTAGTACCACACATTTAGTAAAAATGAAAAACTGAAAAGTGGATTTAACTGAAGAAAGGGTTTTTATGTCATGCTCTAATATATCATGATAAGGTTACAATTTTTTCCACTTGTACAAGATTTTAAAGTACAATATAATCAAGAACCATATTTTATTGTTTATTTTATGTAAATGCTTCAATAAAAATTGCCAAGCTTTTTGGCGTTCCTTTTCCGAGCTTTTTGGCCAGAAAAAAAAGATAAATTTTACCGCATTCTGGTAGCTTTACACTGTATAGTGTTTCTCAGTGTAGTAAGTATATTTTTTATTAAAAGAAGTGTCTTATTTTAAAACTGGACATTCCGTTTCCCCACAAAATGAAGTTCGTTTAAGCACACACCATTTTCTTAACATGCTACGAATATTTAGCTTGTTTAAGCAAGACTGTTAGGAAAATAAGGGATTTAGGGGCTGCTAATAAATGTTAGTTTAGGAGAATTCTGCAATTTCAAAATCAAGATGGAAGGGGTCAAAGGTGAGGGAGAAGCTTAGACATGACTATATAGATAAATGAGACATTGTCTTGTATTAAAATTTTATACCTTCTAAGTTATTATCACTAGTATCATTTTTGCTTTGATTTTATTCAATTAAGCGAAAAATTTACAGGGAAAAAATACTTTACTTGGCTATATAAGAATGCTAAACGCGTAAACATATAATGGTCAAAATTTTTTTTTATGCACTATACGTATTAAATATCTTATAATTTTTAAACGTTTCGTATTATTAACTTGTTGCTGATCTTATTCGACTCAGGGTAAAAAAAAAAGTGAACAAGAAAGAAATATTCATTTGTCTATATTGTATAGATTAAGTTATCCACCATTTTGAATCCCATCTTCAGTTTTAGTGAGTTCAAGATGGTGTTAAAGCTTAATTTCTGGGAGGTGGGGCGGCGGCATTAGGTATCCATACTGTGCTTCAACTGCAACTTTATAAACAACTTTCAGACTTCCTTTAATTAATTCCATGTTCAGATACTTAGAAATTGTTCTAAACCCAAAACAAAGTATTTTAATAATACTTAATAACTTAGTAACTTATAAATTTTATAATTATATTGCCTATTTTTTTCTGCTTTATAATTGAAAATATAAGCCTTTAAATTTTCAACATGAATGAATTCTAACAATAGTCCTTTATCGTTAAAATTAAAATTCCATTCTTATTTTTTGACTTGATAGAAAAATCTTTAAAAACAATTATGCTTTATAATAAGATGAGATTAAAAACTAATAGTCTCTACAATTAATTAAATCTAAACAAAATACTGTTTACATTTCTTTTGAAGTTGCTCTTAAAAGCAAACAAAGAAGATGTGCTTCGATTAAAAGTAGAATACAATTTTCTGATACGTTGTCTTAAATATTATTTCGAAAAATCAGGTTTAATAAGACTGGTATTAAGAAAATTTGAATTTTTAATCAGCTTAAATACTTACTTTTTTTAAATAATAAGATGGAAAAATATAATCCAGTTACAATATAGATATTTTATTAAATTTAACTCTAAAAAGGAATGATATGATCAATAACGTTAAATTTAGAACTATTTGATATAGAACATATCTATCGTTTTAATTAGATGCCATTCTTTTTTTTTATTAATCAGCTCATAATACTTAACTGTATATAGACGATTGAAAATGGTTCTCATTTACTTTATAGACTTTCTTTCAACAAACAGTATGAAAAAGATATGATATATTTTTTTTGAAAGTTAGTGGAAGTTTTGCGAAATCGTTATTCAAACCAATTACACGGATCTTTATATAAAAGGGATTTCATGCATTTAAAAATTTATATATTGCTGCAGTTATTGTGCAGGAGATATTGTAAACGAAGTATAAATATAAAAGATTTTTAACCCTGCACCCTGCAGAATAATAGCTGAGAAATTTTTTTCTACAAAAGTAAAAACAGTATATTGTGATGTAACGTTTTTAGTCATTGAAATCTCTTGATAAATTATTCTTTTCGAAATGCATTCATTTATTGCAAAAATATTTCAGTTTTATTTTTAATAAATTTAATAAAGTAACTCATAAGATGGGATACATTGTCTAAAAAGTTTGGTGAAAGGACTTGGTTAAAGTGCAGGGGCATATGTTCCGGTTAGGTGGTCAGCCGAGCGCGAAACCCCCAGTGTTTAGTTTCCAAGCATGCTTGGTGTTCATTTATCGACCCACTGAAGGGATGAAAGGCTGAGGCAACCTTGCTGGACCGAGGATCGAGCACAGGACCTGTGGCACGGGAGCGCGATGCGCTACCACTCAGCCACCGGGCTTGTGGTAATATTTATGACAAATAAAAAAGTTATAAAGTAATGCATTTTTATGTACCAAAAACAAACATTTTTGATGAATAATAATCTAAAAAATATCTACTATAGTGGGTAGGTGTCATCAGAATTACCACCAGACCAATTCGGGAGTAGTATAAATATTTACTAGCCATCATTGAAATGAGGAATTATTAATTTCATTATTCAATTTAAAATAAAAATAAAGTAAAACATAAGGAAAACTTTCTCATTAGAACTGAAGAAAAGGATAAAAATCACACTATAATAATAAGTACTTTTACAAACAAAATCAATATGTGTATAAAATATGAAAAGACAATTTTTCAACTTGATACTACTAATAATAAAAAATAATAAAACCTCTTAAAGCTACTTTGAGTTGAACAACATTTATAATTTCTCTGATAAATTACTTTAACGAACTACAAATAATTTTTAGCGAAGTATCGAATTAGTTGAAAAAACATTTAATAAGTTAATGAGTCAATAACTTGTTTGCATAATCATCACATGCCTTCCAACTTCATTAACTTTTATTTACTCTTCAGCAAAAGTTCTTGGCAAGATTATTATTTTCGCAAATATTTAAATACTAAGCTTAAATGTATATTGATTATGAGTTATCTTTAAGGAAATAAAGTAATCTTAATAAGAGATGTTTTTATTTCATAGAATCTTACTCTTCTATACATTCAAGTATAAAGTAAGTTATAAATATTAAAAAGGAGTACAAGCACATATCTTAATTAAGTCGATTAATCTTATGATGAAAACAAGAGGAGGCGAAAACAAAAGTCTTTTTTTTTTATATTTATGTGTTAAATAATTTTTTTTAAAAATTTTATTTAGACCTTGTTTTCTTCTATAAACATCTATACATTGATGTTACCTGTGTTTTCTCTCTATAGAGTCTAAGACGTGAAGGAGATAGCAGGAAGAAAAAAATCTGGTAGAATACTGTACGGTACTGATATTTCTGGTAAAAAAAGCTGTTAATGAAACTTAACTGTATGGTTTTTATAAACCATTCATTTGGTAATTTTTTCATTCATATGGTAACGGTTTACCGAAATTCTGGTTTTCAAAATTATAGTTCTTATTACCGCACAATTCATTTAGTAAAAATACTATACTGAAAAGTAAATTTAACGGAATAAATGATTTTTATGAATGTTTTTTTTCTTCTCGGAAATCATAATAAAATTATCGAATTTTGCCATATTTACTAAATTTTATCACATATTATAATAATATTTATTATTTAACCGAAATCATTACCAAAGTGCTTCGGTAAAAATTACTAAGCTTTTTGATGTTCCTATACAGCCAGAAACAGGTAAATGTATCCATCTTCTGGTAGTTTTGTTCATGTTTTTTTTCCTAGTGTGATGATTATAAATTTTATATCGCTAACTTTGCTTTTTGAAGTAACATTACATTGCCATAAATTGTTGGTTTATACTATACATCATACAAAATCATAGTTATTAAACATATAAAACAGAACTTGAACCCCTTTTATGTCGATCATGAGATTGAGAGATTAACCCTCTTGCTCGTAGCTATGATATGTACACAGCTGTAAATGGCTATGTGGCTGCACTAAGTGGACCTAGTTGGTGAGATAAAATTCTGTTTGTTTAACCGTGTTAGTAGAAATCAGTTAATATATATATATATATATATATATATATATATATATATATATATATATATATATATATATATATATATATATATATTGCTTTCTTAATCATTAAAAGCAAATTAAAGTGTAAAAATGTTTGAAACTATAGTGGCCCAACCTTATAAGAATTTTTGGCAACTTAACTTTCCAAAAATTATGTCTTGAAACAGATAATAATATAATAATCAGGTAATCAGATAATTTAAAGGTAATAATCGGGTAGAGTGTCAATTTAACAATTAAGTCAAATCACAATTTTATCTATACGATGCTCAAAACCATAAAATAGTTGCTTAAAAATATTAGCAAATATTGCAAATAACAGTTAAAAATGAAAAAAGGGTATTTCTAAGCAGTTTCTCAGCATTTTTTTTGTGAAAAATATGTTTTTATCCCTTTATAATTTTGACTTATTTTTTAGAGTGTACTTATAAGTTTTTCAGTTAGAAACAATGTCTGTTCAATACTGTAAGATAAGTTTATCTTTTTTATGAGCATTACTGATTCCTGCGTGCACCACTGTAAAGGCACCATTTTTTGTCAAATTTATAACGTCGTAAAATCTCTTCGTAGTAAAATTATAACAGTAAAAAAAATTGGAAAGCTTTTTAAAGTAATACAAAAATACAAATATATAAAAACAACTTCTTTTTCTGAATTCTATTAACAAAGTTTATAACCTGGTATCGAAAGGACCATATTTATTTTATATTAAAACAATAGACTTTAAAAAAGTGCGTTTCTTTTAGACGCTTTTCATGAGAAGCATGATAATTTGCTATCAAGTATGCACATTCTTTAATTTGATTTCAGTTTTTGTTATGCTCTGAAACAAAATATTTTTCCACCATTTTTTTTCCTCTAAGGACGCGCAGTTACTTTTTTGTTGCGTTCAAAAGTTTATGTTTTATTCAATTACTTTTTATTTACTTTTTTGAAATCCCACAAATATTTCAATTTTAAGACTATATTTTATTTGCCGGAAGGGTTTCGATCCTCAAAAGGATTCACATTCTTTTTTACACAGAAAATTCTTCTCATCTGCTTTTTTCCGAAATAGTTTCATGTTTTTTTTGAAACTATATTCTTGTATATATTTACTGTTCGATTTGTTAAAGTCCATTTTACGAATATGTTCAAATGCAAATGTTAAACAAATAATTACTATTGTGATTCTGTTATTTATAATTTTCTTTTACAGAGTTATTAAATTCCGATGTCAAGTAAACATTTCTAATTAAAAGAATAATTAAGAGTCAAAATATGTACAAGAAGGTGAAACGCAGTTTAGGTGATACAGTAAATATTTACTTGTATATAATTATTATATTATTAACTATTAATTTTCGCATTTTATGAAATAGTGTTTGACATTTTATGTATCAATATTTACAGTCCTCGATTAATTACATTTATTTAGGACATTATTTAACATTTTATAACTTTTCATTATCTGACATTTTATGAATTTACATTATCTGACATTTTATAAATTTAAGCTATAAATAATTTTTAATGAATAATGACAGCTTTCATTTAACTATTAGAGGCTACATTGACAAATATTAACTGTTACTGTTTCAAAAGATTTGATCTTCTTTGAAAGATTTGAAATTTTGTTTAGTTCAAGTTAAATGAAAATCTGTAGAATAATTGTCTGTTAGAAATAACACAGTAAAGGAAACTTTGAGTTGAGATGTGGTCGAAATATAATGAATGATTTTTATGTTGAAATGATTGATATTTAGGTAAGATAGGTATCTTTTCTGATAAGCAATCATACTCTTTATATTTTATGCAAAGGAAGCACAATGACTGTCAGAACAATGAGTACAGATTTGTCCTTTTTATACATTAAACTTTAAAAAAATGGTTTTATTCAATTCTACAAATTGAACGCCGTTCCACGTACTGAATGACAATACCTCATCTGTCTAAATAGTAATATTAAATTTTCTTGTCTCAAATAAGAGCAATTTTGAACTAAAATTTATCAAAGAAAAATAAACATGTTCCAATTAAAAAATTTATTTTATTTATTCGCAACACAGACTAGCTTAAATACCTTCAAATTTAGTCAGTAAAGAGGACGTATGACAACGAACTGCTTATTCCTTTTTTTCGCAGAGTACAAGCAAGAATTGAAAATTTAATTGTTCAATTTGTGGAATAATGATACGTATTGGATTTTTTCATTATTTTTCCTGGTAATGGCATTAAAAAACCTATCGTTATAAGTCATCGTTTTTAAATGATTTTTCAGTTACTAACTTTTACATACGTTCATTATAAACAAAGTTTATTTTTGTACACATATTATTACACCCAGAAAAAAGGTATGGCGAAAACAACTAGAATTCGGAGCAATTTCCCGATTTAATCTATGAGAACACCAAATCCTCAGTAAATTTTTAATAATGCTCTTTGGTATTGATTTTGGAATAATTAACAATTAAATGTTGTCTTATAGCATGTGATAAAATTTGGTTACTGTGGAAAAAATTGATAATTTTTTCACGCAACCCTAAAGCAATGCATTAAAATCATTTATTTGATTAAATTTACTTTTCAGTCCTGTTGTGCTTATCAAATGTGAAGTAACAAGAGCTATAATTTTGAAAACTGGAATTACAGGTAAACCTTTACTATAAGAATGAAAAAATTACCAAATGAATGGGTTAAATTCATCATATTTTGTTTTAATTATCCTGAATTAGGTTTTCTTCCCAGAAATTTTATTGCTATTATAAAGTCTGAAAATATTTAAAAATAACGGGCTGGCGAAAGCATAAATAAAATAAAATAAAAATATAAAGAGATAAATTTAAAAAAATAAAAGCAGACGATAAAAGTAGAACACAAGAGAGTTCTTGGTATTTTGGAGTAGTTGTTGCTTTTTGGAATTCGTAGGTTTATTCTGACCCGTTACGGGATTTTCTATATGTTTTTGAAAGATTATTATTAACCCGTTATGGGAAGTTTATTGTCGTTACTGTATTTGTTGTGGTGTGAAATAAATGTTTTATTAATAAAACAAAGACTTGTTCTTAATATAGCTTGATACGCTACACTATACAGTATGGTAATTTTATCAGAATTTTTTTTACTTAAATAAAACAGGGTATGTGCATGATTAAACTGTGACTAATATATTTTAACTAAGTTTACAGCTAAGAACATAAGCTAATTTCTAATATAATTTATTAAGTAACAAAATTAATATAACTTCTATTGAAGACAAATAACAATTTTAGCGATTTAGTAAGCGATACGAAAATCAAATAGGTATAATTGTGTTTCCTTTTCTTGTTGCTGTGCCATTAATCACCATAACAAATAGCATTTTTTTTCATATAAAAAAGTAATATGCTTCATGGCACTAACGCCTATATATTAGTTTTCTCTTTCTGAAGAGGCCATTTAGAGCACTTGTGCTAACTCAATAAGAAATTCTAACTGTCAGATATCATTTGTGCCGAAATAAAAATAGTTTTATAAAGTATTTTTATTTCTTTTAAAAATTTCTGAAAGTTTTGATCTTATAATATTTTCGCATTTTATTTTAGCAGGTGTTAGGTTCCACTTGATAACGAAAATGGTTTTTTATTTACTGTTATGTCCCTGTTTTATGTTTCTTTCATATATTTTTGGTTTACATTCTAATAACCTTGTTTCAGATTTCTCTACTTTTTCTTTTTTTGCCATTAACATTGCTTACATCGTTTTTTATATTTATTTAGTTTCAAATATCTATATATTAATAGGCTAGCAATATTTTGTCTCGCTAAAAACTCCCAAACTACGCAACAGAATTAAACAAATAAGGTGTCGTTTTAAAGGTATTGTTATGTAGATGTGCAATAAGGTCTTAAATTGTGAAAATTTCCTTTAATCAATTAATAAAATTAATAATTTAGTTTCAACCAATGAGAATTCAGCAAATCATTTTTCGGGTGGTTCGCATAAGCATTGTTTCCGTAAGCATCGTTTGATTTAAAGCATTTCTGAATTAATAGATTGATAAACAAAAATAAGAGTGGATAAAAAAAACGGAACTGAATTTCTTAAAAAAAGAATTCAATTTCTTTAGTTCCTTTGATAAATTTTTTGTTTCGTTACAATAGAATGGCAATGGCATCGTGCGAATATTCAAACCAAAACAAACGTGCGAATATTCAAACCAAACAATTATTTTGATTCACAAACAATTGAGTTTGTAGAATGAGTTTGATTCTACAAACAATTATTTTGATTTGAGATTTAAAACGATATCTTAGTTATTTAGTTCTATTTTTATTTATTTAGTGCCTGCTGCCTAAATAAAATGCCTGCTATCAGGCGTCGAAATATCTCTGGCAGACGTCAGAGAAATGAATGGCGGAATTCTAAACGGGAAAGCATTTCTCGCCGAAGGGAATCGCCACCTCTACAAATTCGAGATTTTTACAAATATGCATTGACTGTTCATGACGATTGTGACCCCTTTACTATTGGATCTATGACTTTTATTTGTAACTTTTGTCATGCTAAGCATTTTATGTTAGAGAAGACAGGAAGTAGCAATGAATATGGTATTTGCTGTCAGAAAGGCAAGGTTGATCTTCCTTTATTGTCGCATTCACAATATTTTGAGAATTTGATTACTGGTGTAACATCTTTAGACCATACTGCAAAGAAACGATCCCAAAATTATTTGGACAATATTCGCTCCTATAATTCTGCATTTGCCATGATAAGTTCTGAGACACACTTAGATGAAAGTGTAACCGGTGGAATGTATCATTTTAAAATCCATGACACCTTTTACCATCGTGTTGGTTCACTTATACCAAGTGAAGGTTGTCAGCCAAAGTACGCTCAGAATTACTTTTATGATGTAGATACAGCAGTTGAACACAGAATGCGTGAACAAGGTAATGTCAAATGTGATGCGAACATTATGCATGAAATAGCTGTATATCTGAACAGAGTGAATTCATATGTCCAATCTTTTCAAACAATGGGTGATCTCTGTTGGAATTCCAGTGATGGAAATGAAAAGGAAATATGCATGCACATCACTGTCAACGCGTCGTCTGATCAACGACGGTACAATGATGCCACAATTACAGATGTTGCAGCAATCTTTAGATGCGTAAATGGAGTACCTCCTGGGGAACGAAACCTGGTGGTGATGTCAAAGTCAGGTGGCATTCTCACAGTTTCTGTTTTAGACTCATAGTTAAACCCATTGGCTTATCCGCTACTGTTTCCCCATGGTGATTCTGGATGGCATATTAATATTTCGCACACTGTTACAAATAATCAACGAAACAAAACAACAATGAGACAGTATGCTGTCTATCGTCTTTCCATCAGAGAAACTTTCAGTTTATTGCATCGTTCATAAAAACTGTATCTTCAGTGGGTTGTGGATATGTATGTTCGAATTGAAGGCACACGCTTAAATTTTATAAAGCACAATCAAAGTAATTTGCTTGCAGATATGTATTTAAATGTAGCTGATTACATACACCAGCGTGCAGCTGAAAACAATTTGAGAGTTGGGCGTCAAGTCATTCTTCCCTCTTCTTTCATTGGTTCTCCCCGTAATATGCATCAAAACTATTTAGATGCAATGTCCATTGTTCAAAGGTTTGGCAAACCTTCTCTATTCTTAACAATGACATGCAATCCACGTTGGCCAGAGATCAGTGAAAACTTAGCGCCACGGGAATCCTCTCATTATCGACCAGATATTGTTGTGCGTGTATTTCATTGTAAGTTGAATGAACTTCTGGCCTGCATAGTAAAAAAACAAGTGTTTGGTAAAATTGCTGCTTTGATATACACAATCGAATTTCAAAAACGTGGTCTGCCACATGCCCACATGTTATTAACTCTTGATGACCATGATAACATCAGAAGTGTATCTGATATTGACAAATTTGTTTCTGCTGAAATTCCAGACAAAAATACTCATCCTAAACTTTATGAAAAAGTTGGGAATTACATGACTCATGGTCCATGTGGTGTACTTAATCCTCATTCTGTATGCATGGAGAAGGGAAAGTGCAAAAAAAAACTTTCCAAAAGATTTTAATGAAGCAACAAATGATAATGTCAATGGGTATGCACTTTACAAGCGGCGAGATGATAGTCGAACTGTTAAGGTACGAGGCCACACTGTAGACAACAGATTTATTGTTCCTTACAATCCATACTTATTGGCCAAATTTGTCTGCCACATTAATATCGAAGTTTGTTCAACTGTTCAAAGTATAAAGTATATTTATAAATATGTTTATAAAGGTTATGATTGTGCCACATTGCAATTTTCCAAGAAAAGTGAAGGAGTGGCAGTCTATGATGAAATTGACTCCTTTCTCAATGGAAGGTATGTGGGATCAACTGAAGCTGCATGGCGTATTTTTGAATATGAAATGCATTATCAATCACATAGTATTATACGACTTGAATGCCATTTACCTTTCCAGCAGACAGTGTACTTTCGAGAAGGCAATGAAGAACATGTAGCTTCATCACCAAAAGTTACAAAGCTAGAGGCATTCTATACTCTGAGCCAACAAGATCCTGCTGCTAATAATTTGTTGTATGTTGAGATTCCACAACATTATACCTGGCAAGATCAACAAAAAAAGTGGAAAACAAGACTGCGTGGAGCTGATAAAACCATCACACGTTTATACACAGTTAACCCAACTCGAAAAAAAAAAGACTATCGAAGCATATTTAAAATTAAACTTAATATTTGAATTATAATTTCAGAGGAATAAATTCTCGAAGAAACTAAACACTAAGTTCTGAGGATCTTAGAATCAATTATTAAAAAAAATTGCCTTTCTTTAATTTTTAAAATTTTAGTAAAATATCTGAAATTTTTTTTCGAAAATTGCGTTTTATATTATGTGAAATTTAATTACTAAGTTAATCTGATTAGATTGATGAAATAATATTTTAAGAGTTAAATATAAGTTTAAAAGGAACTATGAACTTAGGAGCTGATAATTCATGTTAACTCTTAGATAAGTATGCATTAAAAATGCATTATTTATTGATGGCTATTTAAACTCAAATCAAAACTAATTAGATTCTATTAATTGTTTGTGTTTGTAAACTTAATTGAAACTGTTTTGAATAATACTAACTAATCAAGAGTAACAATTCTTTTCCTTCTTTCTTTTTTTTTTAATGGCGGGCACTTGGGATGTATTGTCCTATTGGCCAGGAGTGCCAGAACTTGTACTCTCTTCTCATTACCCAGTGGGCTCCTGTGGCGAAGTTACGGTGGTGGAGCAGCGTCGCCCAAGTCACACAACCACAAACCCGTTTATAGGGCGGGTCGCATTCACACAATCACACAAAGGAGAAAGGACATGGAACACAGAGAGAAAACATCCATGCCCTGAGCGGAATTCGAACCCGCAACCATCGGCTCCGCAGTCAGGCACGCTAACCACCAGGTCGGCTGAGTAACAGTTCTTAATCTACTTTTTTTTAAATGATCTTCTTACTTCTCTTTATTCAAAACATGTTAGAATGAGTACTATATCATTAATATTATTAATATAAGCTTTATTGTTTTCCCAGAATGGTATAGAGTTTATACTAAAGAATAATAACGAAAAAAAACGACAAAAAAAATATAATTTCGTAGACAATTTTTTGTAGTTACTGTTAGGATAATAAAATCCTTTTGTATGTTCAAATTGCCTCAACCTATAAATGTTTTACTTGACTAATGCAGTTATTCTTACAAAATTATTTTATTCATAATTTAATCCTTATTTACTCAAACAATATGTTTACCAGAGAAAAAGAATTAACGTAAAAATGCTTTTGAGTGAAAATTAGAGTTACAAAATAAATTCTTTGCAATCATAATAATAATTTAATGGCATTATTAAAATTAATTCCATACGCCCAAATCTAATACTCTATATTTGTTTTGAAACATTTTCGTTTGTAACAAAATCATAATTAACAAAGAGCAGAGCTAAAACAAAACAAATTATATAATTAAGCTATGTTTTCAAAAACTTGTGATTTTGGCAAATTTATATGCAAGGATATTGTTATTTTATTTCGAAATATGGCAATGAATTTCTTTTTCCTTGTTAATTAAACTTTTTAATTACGCACTTCAGAAAGTAGTTTGATAAATATTCTTTTTAATTTCCATTACACTTTATGTAATAGAAACTTATAGACTGGCGAATAATTTTTAATTTTTGTTACACCAAGATTAATGGCTGTGGCATAGATGCTGTGTTTGTATAAATGTCAACCACTATAAGCAAAGTTTCATGTTGCCAGTAAGTATCTGTTACTTAAAGTCATCCCTCAAGGACAATTTATTTTCAGATCTAAGTAGTTTTTCTTGTTTAATTAGAGGGACCAATTAAGCTGATTTGAAAATCTGCAAAATGTCCGATTTTTATGTCCAAAATAATTTTTACCAAAGAGTAATTTTATTATGCAAAGAGTAAGTTTGCAAATTATTTTACTTGTTATTTCGAATAGTATATAATGTACCAATCATTATTTAATCAGTGTGTAATTAAACAGGTAAGAAAGATAAATAAGAAGAATAAATGTTTACAAATAATAATTACATATATACCAAAAGAATAAAAAATCACATCACGGGAACATGATGTCACAAGTGCTATCTTGAGCTGATGAAAAGATAGGAAATCTTTGTATATTTGCATCTGAATCTAATTAGGTGCATTTGCATCTTTGAGAAGAAGTCTGGCTAATTCTTTGAGCATCTTTTGTAGTACACCTAGAAAAAAGCATGATCAAAACTCTCAGAGTATGGTGAAATTTACCATGGTACTGACTCTGTGTGATCATCAAAAAGCTCGATAATTTTTACCGAAATGCTTTGATGATAGGAAACCAAATTTTTATGGTTACTAGATTTTACTTTGGATTGAAGAATCAATTAAAATTTTAATTTATCTTCATGAGCACTACTATTTTATAATAAGTAAGTTTATATAAAACTTACTCTATTAATAGACTGATTATTTTGAATGTCAGTGAGACTTGGACGATTAATAAACCAGACGAAAATAGATTACTCGCTTTTGAAAGAAAGACCTTTCTGTCAATTTTTGGAGCAGTGGAGGAAAATAATACATGGAGAAGACATCGAGTTTATATAATTCTATAACAAATATATAACATCCATTTGAGAGTTATTAAGTCATACAGGATCAGATAATTGGGAGATGTTTTTAGTCGTAAACATTCTTTTCCAGCTAAAAAACTAACATTTTTAAAGATTGAGAGTACAAAGAAGAAAGGGAGACCGCCAACAAGATGGCTGGACTTTGTGGAGAAGGATCTGAAAATATTGGGAATGAATAGATGGAGAAATCTAGTTACAAGATGAACTGTCAGGAAGGGCAGACGGAGAAAGCCTTAGCCTGCACTAGGCTGTAGTGCTGTTAAAGAAGAAAAAGCCTTGATGATAATTTTGGTGAAATTAACAATGAAATATTATTTCATAATATGCGTTAAAATTTTGTTATTGTGGTAAAAATTTGGTAATTTTATCATGATACCCTAGATCATAAGCACGAACATATATTCGATTAAATTTACTTAATGTGTGACAAAGAGATAAATAATTTTGAAAGCCAGAATTTCTGGTAAACCTTTACCATATGAATAGAAACCGTTATCATAAGAATGGTTTTAATAACTTATATTTTGGTTTTATTAACCAGTATTTCGGTTTTTTTTGCCAGAAATGTCATTGGGGCGATTCTTTCGTTACGTGTGTTACTTTTACACGACATATTTCAACTTTAAGACTTATTATAATAAACTTGTTAGATATTTTTTATGTTTTTCTTAATTTGTTGTTAAATCTATATGTGTTGTAAGTTTTCAAAACGAAGATTGAAGGCGCAAATTAATTTGATGTTGAAAAGAAAAATTTCTGAAATTTTGTTACGTGTGTTACCCTTTATAATGCTAGATATTTGAAACCTTGAATATATTCATTTAATTCTGTGAAGTATAAAGGCAAAAAATTAAGATATTTTCTTTTATAGAAAGATACAATATCGAAGCTGTGCTTAGTGATTTTTAAAAATTTCTTGCAACAGTAAAAACTTCTTTATTTTGGTGAAATTGGTGCGTTACGTGTGTTAACTGAACGTTACGTGTGTTACCCTCTGTGAATATTTCAACTGAGAAGTCATAAGTGTTGCACTAAAACATTTATTTATTTTAATTTAGCAGAAGAAAAACAATTTATTTTAGCAAATAAAATAGTTAATGGTCTGGAAAGATGGTTGTAGCCCTTCTTTATACTGGTTTAGAGAGTAAAACATAGCAAATCTTAGGCACATCTATTCCTTCAAAATCATTTCTGTTTGGAAACAAAAATATGCATATTTTCCAATTATTTTATGCAAATATTGCATTTTAGGTTTACAAGCATGTGCATTTGCGTCAATAATGTTCCCGAGATAGAGCATATGTCGTTTTAATTTCAGTTATAGGCGCACTTCTGATCAGGAGGGAACAGAAATTGACTTACTGACTATTTGTGTGCCACAATGTGCATCTATGCATCTTATTCAAGTATCTAACGATACTTATGCATAGATTTTATGCTTTGTATTACCGTTGCCATGTATTGATCTTTTCAATTAATATCTTTATTTCCTTTTGGCTAATATATAATACTGTTGTATTAGGCATGAGTTGATTGGTTAGCTTTGCAAACAACACTGGATAGCAAATAAATTTTTTTGTATAACAATACAATGATATAAATAACTTTGCCTTTTGCTTCGCTTTCAAGATTTTGTACTACACACCTATCCCATAGAAGGAACTTCTGAATGTGATATCGTAAAATATTTCCAAATTAATTTCTTTATTTATATTTTGATTGACAAAATATGAAATAATTCAACCATATATTTATTTTTGAATTCTTAACTTGACTTATTACTATAGAAGGTTTCTGTTAGCTCATCTTCTGAAGTAGAATCGTTTTTAAACAGTCTTAAAATAAAAGTGTAGACATTTTTTCACCTTTGTCTTTGCCTTAGGAAAATATTGTAAAGGACTCTAATTTAAACTCTTTAGAAGAGTATCGTCTAAGGAAACAGCTGCTGTGAATAACGGAACTGTGGCTGGATAGCATAATGCTGATTGAAATTCGTTTTGATATTCAAAAGAATATGCCATTGCAAAGTCAACTTGAATTTCCCTGGTTTTAATGCTAGATATGTTTGTTTGGAAAGTATCACCTCGGATTCTTTTAACTCTTACGTATTATTGAAAGTTAGTCCAATTTTCAAGAGTTATTTCAAAACATTCTTCTTGCACATTTGCCATTATATATTTTTTATTGTGAGCTATTGTCATCTTTTTCTCATCGTTACCAAACTACAATAAATGATGGTTAGAAACCTATAACAAGCAATGAGAAATTTTTGTAAGTATCAGAAGCACCCTTCCAACAATTAGATCCAAAATTTCTTCTACTTTATATACATAAATACTTCTACCATCACCATGTATTGTCATAAACTTAATTTTAGCCTTCCAGTTAAAGAATAAAAATTTCATGATATTTGTTTTGATTCTAAGTTTTACAGTAGCAATAAATTTTTTAGTCATAAAGCACTAAATATGGAAAATTAAACAATGTTTAGGATGCAACTGACAAAAATCAGTATAAACCTCTCTTAGAACCATTGTTAGATAGTTCTTTCGTTTTATTGCCCCGTAATAATCCAGAGAACCAACTCTTGTTTCAATACAAGCATAGTATAAACAATCTAACTTTTGAAGAAAATCCATTTATTAATAATTAAGTTCATCTGAAATACTTAGTGGTGAACCTTTTACATCATTATCAATCTGTTTTGAAAGTTCAAGTCAAACTTTCATTATTTCCTTATTTTCTTTCCTTTGAAGTGCAGAATCTTATGCTCTTTTCTTTTTTTCCTCATCTTCTTATTCTTTTAAATCCAGATAAGGACACTATTTTAAGCTTATCCATTTTATAATAATCTAGCAAATGCAGTCGAAATATTCTACTTAAACATAAACGTATAACAAATAGAAGTTTGGGAAAACAATTTCCAAAATTTTCAAAATTATCGTCTTATTATGCTGTTTTTTTATTAATGCTTATACCGACCTGATTTTACAAAAAACCACAATCTTACAATTCTGTATTTGTGGCATTGAAGTTGCGCGGCGGTTATAAAAAATGTCCGAACATGATTTAAATCTTTTATTGAAAATAAATAAATAATTAAAGTGTATAAGTACCTCTAACACACATAACAGTAATGCGCGTAACTTTTCGTTACGTGTGTTACCTTGAATAAAATTAATTATAAAATTTTAACTATTGGCAGTTTTAATTCGAGAATTTTTTCCGTTGCATATCTTGCCTTCTTAATTTATAAAACAAAAAATTTTTAAATTTTCTTTTTTACTAAAGTTTTTACAGAAAAAAATGCAAAATTATGTTACGTGTGTTACTGGGAAATTAGACTATCTTGATTAATCGACTTTCAAACAAGCAAAAAAATTTTGGCCAAATTAAAAAAATACATAAAACAATGATAAAAGAGTAAAATAGTTATATTTATTACTAAAAACTATTTTATTGCTGTTTAATATTTTAAGAACTCCATTGGAATATAACATAACAAAGAAGAGAACTCCTGTTAAAATTCATAGTGTTCCACCTTTTGTTAGAATTCACATAAATATTTTTTGTAATTCAAAAAACTATCTTAACTATTAAAAAATGTACATCTTCTGGATTCCGAAATTGTGTCATTTTTGATTTTACGATAATTTTGAAAATTTAGTCACTCAGGACCACTTTTCGTGGAATTGCCCATTGCCATACAGTAAGTAATTTTACCAGAATTTTTTCTACTCGTAGGAATAGTCATACATGTTAAACATGAGCGGAAGTATGGTTTAAAAAATTATTTTGAATGAATAATGTTTTTTAGTTTGATGTTCGTATTTTGAATGGCTCACGTCCTTATATATTTGGTATATTTCTAAATGATTGTTCATTTTTAATTTTTCATGCTTGTTTTTCTTTTTGGCCATTAAGGGATAATATTTTTGGTAATTAAAGAAAAAAATTATACAATTTTAACGACTGATTGTTTTTCTGGAGCTAATTTAAATAAGAAAATATCAAAGTAACAATGAATAAATTCTTCTTTAACTATTTTTCTCGGGAAATTTCTAACAGTGTCGTAATTTATTCAAATTATTCATTTCTCGTAATTTTCCATATATTTCAAACTAAAAACAAGGAGTAATATAGGATTTTTATATCGTTATGATTTATACTGAAAACAAAGCTGATAAATTTATAACAAGAAATATTCTTTATAGTAACAAAAACATGACTTAGAGTTACATTTACCCATTTGCATTTAATCGATGCAGGCTACATTGTAACTTAGTATAATATATAATTTTTGAATGAAATATCGTGCTAAACTGCTAATACAACGACTTTAAGAAAGAGCATTTGTTGAGAATTGTATGACTTATTTATTACTATTCAATCAATTCCCTAACTGCAATCATAAAATTTCTATAATATTTTTAATATAAATACTCAAGTATATCTTAAACTTTCAATACTTTTACAGTTTCTGCGATTTCCATTTCTACGGTACTTTCAATATGGATACGGAAATATTTTTGTAGTTTTACCATTAATTCCTTTTCTGTATGATTTTTATCTGAATATTCAAGTGTTTCCGAAATTTTTTCCATTAATTCCCTTTCTACTGAATTTTTCTATGAATATTGAAATATTTCTGAAATATTTAGCAATAATTCCTTTTATACAGTATTTTTAAAATGAATGTGGAATTAATTTTGAAATTGTTACTATTAATTGCATTTGTACAGTGCTTTTAAAGTAAATATGGAATTGTTTTAAATGTTTATGATTAAATTATCAAGGGTAGATTTAATTTTTTAAGTTGAATGATTTTTTGATTACGAATGTAATTATTATCCATAATAACCAATAAAATTATGCATGATTTCTGCACACCAGTAATAATTTGCTCATATATTTAGTGTAGTGTAAAAAACTCTGGATCTTTACGGAAAAAAGCACCGGCACTCATGGTGACGGTTTCGTTTTACCGTAAAATCCGTTTTCACCCAAAAATGTTGCGGAGTAAAAAATCTGATTTATCATTGTTCTTATAGCAATAATTACAGTCAAATCGCTGAATCACTCTAATTAAATAAAAACTATTGTAAAATTTGCGTTTTAATATTTTACGATAGAAATGAATTTTACAGAAAAATGGACATCACGCCATGATGCTTACTTTATACCTTAATGCTGTCTGGAATTTCTTACAGTGTGTCTGGAATGCTTTCTGGAATTTCTTACAGTATTTATAGTTCAAGGAAAAGGTCTGGAAGTGAGTATTCGATCCAATTTTAATTCTAATTTATTTGTTAGTAGAACTCTTTGATGCAAAATAAAATCGAATTAAAAAAATACATTTTTATACCTAACTTTTCAATACTTATAATAAAATAGAACCTAAAATTGAATACTTAAGAATTATTTTTTATGAGTTCGATAACACCATCCCATCTGTCGATAAATACAGAAAATAGTTTTCTCAGTTTTATTGTGTAAAAGACTTTTCTTTGTTGAAATTTTGATTTTTATCACCATTCTGGTCATCGATGCGCAGTAGCGTAACCATAATCTTTAATTCCGAATTCACTTATTTTATTTTTGGTCACGAAATGACGATATTCTAACAGCAGCAGATGGCATCACAATAAGACCCAATTTCCATTTCAAAAGCGAAAGAAAAACACAGGACAGTGTTATGAAAATTCTTTTAGTTTCTCCTGCATTAATTTGAAAACTTTCTGGCGTCTGGTTCGGTCATAAATATTTATTTCATCTTTTCATAATCTGATTTTTTTCCTCAGGAGTTTACAATATTTCTAAATGAGAAAATGATGAAATGTGAGAATATTTCCCAGTAAATAAGAATAAATATATTGTTAAGCAAGCTCCGTATTTGGCATTTATGGTAAAAAATAAATATTTTTAAAATTTTAAAAGTTTATAATGGAATACTAATGAAGAGCTTAATAGAGGAAGGTATTATTTGAAAGTTTTTGAAAAATTTAGATTTCTCTGCTAAAATATTCTTGTAGTTTTATTTAATTACACAAATAATTGTTTGTTTTATCATTCTCTAAATTTCGCTAATCTCATGGATGGTACTAAGAGACAACCTTTGAGAGTTTTTCGAGTAGAAGATGGCTCCAAGTGCATTTGGTAATAAACAGTTATCAGTAAATTAAAATCCCATTAGTCATGATAACTTTGATTTAAAAATTTAAACGAGTGTCAAGTATTTATCAATTTTATAATTTGAAAACTGCGCCTAGTATTTGTTTTCTTAAGTTAATGTATGATCTTTATTTTTTTGCGAGTAAGTCTACAAATATTATTGTATTGTAAAGCTTATTTAAGTTAATTAATATAAATGTCATTGATTCTTCATTCAATCCGTTCTTCAATTTTATTTAAAGATGATTATTTCATAAAAAAAACTATTAATGAATATAAACAGCAAAAGTTTTATAGTTAGATAATTAGCTAATTTATGAATAAGAAGAATTAAAGTTTCAAACTTAAAAGGGTGTTAAATAGCGATATATTTTAGGATATTTGATCAGTTTTTTCCACATTTCTTTGTGGTAGGAGGAAAGTGATAGAAATAATCACAATTATTTTCATATATTTTTGGCTGGATGAAAGTGCTAAAAATGACCACTATTACATTATAACATTTTGTTTGAATGAAAGCAATAAATAAAGATTGAAAACCCAAAACAGTAGAACAAAAAGATATTAACTAGGTGCCATTATAAGAGCGTGTAAATCGTAATGATTAAAATTTTGGGATGATGATAAATAAGCACTGATGGTACATCAGTTGCAGCGTTGAAACTTTTATTCTATTTTACTTAATTATATTGGTGATTCATTTTATGTTGGTTCTTTCTTTATCTATAGGTCTGTCAGAAATTTCAAACTTACAGACTCAGCAATTAGAAAGACCTTATGTCTTTGGGTAGCATAGGAACCCATGGACTCTTGTGAACTTTGTAAGAAATGAGTAAGATTTGTGTCAACATAAATTTCAAGATAGCTTCAGTTTTCTTTTCTGTATAATCGTGGTTTCTTGCTTCTGAAAATTCAGGTCTCCGATTTCTCCATGATCTTCGAAAAACTCCTAGAGAGTGGCAATAAAAACGAAGTGAGTTAGCAAAATTAAAAGTTTTTAATAATTTAACTCTTCTTCTCTCTTCGTGACAATGATTTAGTACTTAATCGGTTTAAATTTCTTGTACTAAAAAGACTTAGAAAAACTAGACCATCTCTACCCTTTCGTTTATCACTTATTCTTATCATTTTTCCTCCATTCTTAAGCAAAAGCCTTCTTTTGAAAATTGGTTTCATTTGTGTTTCGTATACTTTAAAAATTTTAAGTTTATAAATGATTAATTACAATAAATGGGTTATTATATTAAATTGTTAGTTACTGTAGCGTATCTACCACTACAAAATTACAACTACAATTCACTAGTATATAAGACATGTTAACTCGACTCTATGTCGGGATACCTTTTCATAGATGACGGTTGACATGGTCTGTAACACCACCCCCCACATTGGTGACCCGGACGAGATTTGAACACGCCTACCTTGGCAGTAACGCCCATTTCGATATGAACACGCCTACCTAGACAGTAACGCCTACTTCGATGGATGATCCACATTGAACAGTTGACTTGCTACTTGTGACTGTGGCATTATCCACCTCCTCGCACTGTTGCTACTCAGTCTCGTCTCGATCACGCACAACGTCGGCTTGCATACTTGTGATTACTCGACTGCTAACGGCAACACAGGAGCGACTACGACCGTGAAGTTAATACACCTCTCACAATCAGCACTCAAAAATACGGTGACCTTAATACAGCTCTCCCGGCTTCGCACAAAACAGCAATGAATTAACTAGTGGCATCCATTCGTCGAATTCTATCACAGCTATAATTCTGGTGGGGAAGTACTGTAGCGTATCTACCACTACAAAATTACAACTACAATTCACTAGTATATAAGACATGTTAACTCGACTCTATGTCGGGATACCTTTTCATAGATGACGGTTGACATGGTCTGTAACACCACCCCCCACAGTTACATTAAATGGTTAATTATATTAAATGGTCAATTATATTAGATGTTTAATTATATTAAATTGTGGATTATATTTAATGTTTAAATTTCCTGCACTAAAAAGACTAAAAAAATAAGACCATCTCTATCATCTCTTTCATTTATTGCTTATTCTTATCACTTCGACTTTGGAGAGAAAGCAAATGGCAACATGCACTTGTTTTGTTTGAGTGTCACGTTTCATGTAATTTGGAACAATATATTTAAGTACCCATATTTTAGGCTATGTTCAAAGAAAGTGATAGAAATCATACTAATTAATCTCTAAAATATTATAAATTCGTATCCTGTTTCTGAAATTACTTTGTATTTTAAGAAATTAGTATTTTTGAACAAATCTTTCTATCATTTTTATTTTAATTTATAAGCTTTTTATCTGAAATTAAAAATGCCCTAGCATTTTTTTTCTTTTTTTACTTTTTTAAGGTTAAAATTTAAAAGCCTACTTTTGTTTTTAAAATTTTGCGCTATGAATGTACTAATGAGACGCATAAGAAAAATTGCTTACTCTCTTTGCACCTTACTCTCTTTTTACAAATACTTGATCTTGCCTAATTCAGGGATGGGGATTTAAAATCTAAACTTAGTTCTGCTCCGAAAGGTATTAATATTTTTTAATGACACTACTTGTCGAAATATAAAAGTTTAAAAACATTATATATAACAGGAAGTCACGGAAATGTTGCAACAGACTTTTAAGTTCTATTATAGCACATCATCAGGATTGTAATTGTATAGGAATCCCCTGTTATATATAACATGATACTGAAGTTGAACATTTCGACAAAAAAGATAAAAAATGTCATTTACAATTAAAACAAGCTGTAGTTTGGAAAGAAAAACATAACGCATATTTGAAGTCAGTGATACGAAAAGTATCTAGTAAAAGTTTCAGTAGGAAAAAATTATTTCCCTGGTGTTATTTTTACTTTCCAAATTTTATAAATCTAATTAGGACCTTCATCTCTAGTACACTATGATCACGCACCTCCCGGGATCACTGAAAATAAAATAGGCAACAAAAAAGATCGTTTCAACTGTGTATTAACATTAGTCCATTGTAGGAAAGTTCCTTTAGCTGCATATGATGACATTTCTTAGTCGCGGGCTGTAATGCAATTCTCGATCCCTATCATGTACCCCACCTCTGCATGAAGTTTTCAATTACTCTAGAGAACCGTGGTGTATAGGTAATATATATTAATAGGATATAGGTAATATATATTATTTTCTTGTATAGCTTTTTATACTATTTCTTGAAACCCGAAGAGTTTCCTGAAAGAAAACAGGATGATAAATTTAATTTTTTACGAAGAAAAATTTGAATTCAGCTGGTTAGTTAGATATATGTGATTAAATAATATCATTTTGAAGTAAACAAAATCAAATCGAAGCACTTGAACTTCTTGGACGATCAAATTTAACAGCGCCTCCTAATGCTATTGAGAAAAGTATGACGTAATTTAGATGATTCCTCAAATCGAATTTTTTTTAGAAAAATGCCAAAGCTGTTAAAATGTTTTGCCTTTGGTATGTACCTCAGCCAGGGACACTATTTCCTCATTAGTTAGAGCATTGAATATTTGATTTTACTTTAAATTACATATATTTTTAATATTTAAATCAGCTCTTCACACTTAATAATATTTTGAAATTTCGTAAATAATAAGTAACATCACATATTTCAAGCCATATATAAATGTGGTTGACATTTTGGCTATAATCAGAAGCGGCTTTATTTCAATGGGGCATTTTTTTTTCATTCGTTTTTTCTTATTTTAATTTTTCTCGTCTTGTTGGAGTATATACGTCCTATAAATATGTGTTTAGTTATTACCGTCGTTGAAAAACCAATCCAAATTTGAGTTCGAGGCTGTGTTGGTTATAAAAGTAAATGTTCCCTAATTATAATCAACACTAAAACAAGTATCAAATAGAACAAACTCTTTTACTATCACAAGTGTACACAAAGAATATATACATGTTGCCAACAAAAGAATAATGTAAGAAATAATATAATAAATAATATAATAAATAATCACTGCATCTGCGTTCACGCATTTGCGTCTGGTAATCACTGCATCTGCGTTCACGCACTTGCGTCTGGAACATCCTCCCCACCCTGATCAACCTCAAGAGGAATGATCAGTTGAACAGGTCGGGATATTTCCTTGCCATCAGATCGTAAAGTACAAGTGCGGACTTTTCCATCGCGTCCTTTAATTAGTCCGGTTACCAATGCTCATTTCCACGTATGTCGTGGTCTTACATCTTCGTGGAGTAATACTATATCTCCAACACGAACATGAGATGATTTTTGAACGTTACGAACTTGGTGGAAAGATTTTAATTGCAATAGATAGTCCTTAGACCATTTCTTCCAAAATGCGTCTAATAAATCCTGTTGTTGCTTGTACAATTTTGTCAGATTTCTACTAGATGCTGCAGGCTGTGAAGGTATGGTTGTAAGTCTTTTACCGGTAAGAAAATGGGATGGTGTTAATGTTTCTTCAGGATCATCATTTCCTTGTTCATAAACTAACGGTCGACTATTTAATGCGGCTTCAACACCAACTAATGCTGTAGAAAGACCTTCTTCATCTAACAAGGATCGACCTAGGGATTTTCGCAAACATCTCTTTGTTAGTCCGATCAAACGTTCCCACCATCCTCCCCACCAAGCCGCTCGTGCAGTAATAAATTTCCACTTAATTCCCGTCTGGGCATAATATTGCTGAACTTTTGATGATGTTAAGTTGTCCCATAAAATGGATAGCTCTTTATTAGCGGCATGGAAGGTAGTGGCGTTGTCAGTGTATATTGTATGAGGAACTCCTCTTCTGCCTACAAATCTTTTTAGGGCCATGAGAAATTTGTCAGTAGTGAGGTCAGAGACTAGGTCGATATGTACGGCACGAGTAGTTGAGCAAGTGAAAAGTGCGATATAGGCTGTATTTAAAGGTTTCAAGTTACGAACATAAAATGGGCCAGCGAAGTCTATGCCAATAGTAGTAAATGGAAGGCAAGGTGTAATTCTGTCCCTTGGTAAAGGAGCTTCGATTTGTTGATTTCTAGATGCCTGTGAGAGTTTACAAGGTAGACATTTGTAGAGCACTCGTTTAATGGCTTCACGTCCCCGTATTATCCAGAAGTTGGAACGAATCTCTGAAAGTACTATTTGAACACCTAAGTGATGAAGCTTCACGTGTGTTGTATATGAAAAGATGTACAAAAGGATGAGAGCCATCAAGAAGCAAAGGGTGTTTTTGCTCATTTTTGAGCGATGCGAACTGTAATCTATCTCCTAATCGTATGAGATTTTCTTGAAGAAACGGGTTAAAATGGCTAATTTTTGAAGATTTTGGCAAAGGGGAATTATTTTGTAAAGCGTGAAGCGCTGCCGAAAAGCATTGCTTTTGCACTGTAAGAATCCAGTAGTTTTTTGCTGTGTTAAGCTCATCACATGTGAGATCAATAGAAATGCGTTGCTTGGCTCGACAGTTATACAAGAAACGAAATATCCATGCTGTAACTCTAAGAAGTTTCATATATGAACTGAAGCGCGATATATCAATAAGAGGTTGGTAAGAAGTTATCAATAAAGATTGAGAAGCTGGTTTACGTAGTTCAGCATGAATATCTGGATTAGCGTCACTCAGTTGCTTTGAAGGCCAAAACTCTGATGATTGTGTTAGCCAGGTTGGTCCTAGCCACCAAAAATTCAATGATTTAAGCTCTGTTGGTGCAATACCACGAGACAAGTGGTCGGCAGGATTTTCATTGCCGACCACTTGTCTCGTCAATGCCTCCATTGTGTTGGATTTGTGTAATTGAGAATTTCGTTCGTTCGGTTACAGACAAAAGTTTTCCAACGATTTGGATCACCTTGTATCCAATTTAAGGCAACTGTTGAGTCACTCCAAAGTGTCACTGTGTTCCTATCCAGTTTAGTTTCTGTACAAAAATAATGGAGTAATCGAGCACCCAATAATGCGGCTAACAGCTCTAAGCGGGGAAGTGTTATTCTTTTCAGAGGAGAAAGTCTATTACGACTGCAAACCATTCGAACATGAAATTTAGTATCTTCTGTGAATCGTACATATAACACTGTTCCGTAAGCACGTTCCGAAGCATCGCAGAATACGTGAATGGTAACATCAGCAGAAGATATTCCAATCCATCTGGGGATTCGAATGTTGTTTAAATGTGGTAAGTCTATGATCCATTTTGACCACCTTGATGCTATAGATTGGGGTAAAAGTTCGTCCCATTTAATACCGCATAGCCATGTACCTTGAAAGAGAAATTTTCCTACTACAGTAGATGGTGAGAAAATTCCCAAGGGATCAAAATTCTTTGAGATTGTTTTCAGAAGTAAGCGTTTAGTGACCGGTTCCTTAAATAAATCGTGGTCATGCTCCTTAATATTTTGATGAAACGAATCTTCTTCTGTATCCCAATGAACACCTAAGACTTGAGTCTTACTTTTAAACTTTATTTTTTCTTTCTTCCATTCAATTTTCAAAACTTATGAGTTGGTACTCCATTTCGCTAAGGGAAGGCTTATAAGACTCGTGAGTTCTTGCATTTCGTGAAATAGGGTCTTCGCTTCGATTTCTGAATCAACTCCCACAACGAAATCATCTATGAAAGTATTGCCTTTTAGATGTTTAGCTGCTGTGGGATACATGCAGGATAATTCGTCAAGTGTAGCTGAAAGAAGGAATGGGCTGCTGGTTAATCCAAAGGGCAAACGTGTAAATTGATAGACCACAATTTCATTCTCTAGCTGCAAATGTTCATCATCATTTTTCCTAGTTTTGAACCCTAGAAACTTAGTAGCACATCTGTCTTTTCCCACAAGGTTAATTATAAAAAAGCCTGACTTCCATCACCAATAATTGCTTGCTTGTGAAGACGAAATCGTAGTAAGGTGGTTAAAATTTCTGGAAGTAAGTTAGGACCTTGTTCTAGAGCATCGTTTAATGATGGATGGCCTGGTGTGTGAGAAGAGGCGTCGAACACTATTCGTCCCTTAATTTCTGCGTTTTTCTCCTTAATGACTACGTGATGGGGTATGTAACAGCTTTTTTCTCCTTTATCATGATTTTCCGGTGCTATTTCAACTTTCCTTTTGTCTATGTAATCTTCCTTGAGTGTAACATACATTTCCTTTAAGCTAGGATCTGTTTGGAGCTTCTTGCACAATGTATTGAACCGTTTTGATGCTACGTGATAGTTATTTGAAGAAAGAGTAACGTCTTTCTTCCAAGGTAATCTAACAACACGATGATTTTCTAGGACTTCATAAGAGCTTCGAAAGTCTTCCAATATTTCAGAATTGCGAATGGACATTTCTTTGTCTTGCATGGATTTAATACTTAAAGTATCTAAGTCCCAGAATTTCCTAACTTGATCATCCAAAATATATGGTGATGTGATGCTGATATTATGAACTGACGATAAAGAAGCGACAGATGTATGAGATCTGGATCCAGACAAAATCCAGCCAAAGACTGATGGAATGAGCACAATTGTTTCCGAAAGTCTGAAAGGAATCTCAGAATTCACCACCGTCCAGTAAAAATCTGCACCAATCAAAACTTCTATAGGCATCTCTTGAATGGTGTCATTCGGGTCAGCAAGCCTAAATTTTTTCTTGTGAGCCATAGAAGCAATCTCTAATGGAACTAATGGATGAACTGCATATCTATTAGAACTTTCAAATGCATGTAGATAAATTTCCGATTGATTCCAAATACTTGATAGTTTAAATCTTACTTTACGTCTCGATTGAGCCTGATTTGATGATGATTCGAATGCATGAATTTCAAGTGAATCAGAGCTAATAACATCTAATTTTACGTAGTCTACAAGATGTGAATGAATGAAACTGGTTTGACTTCCACAATCTAAAATGCATCTTGTAAGCTTAGTAATACCAGTTAGGCCAGTTATATATACTCGAGCAGTCTGTAAGTGAGTAAAATTAGGTGTACGAGTATCGATGTTATTTGTAGAAATAGAGTGGCTAGGTTGATTTGAACTGTTACTTTTACAAATAGAGACATGGTGCTTCTTTTTGCATCTTATGCAGAATGCTTTATCTTTGCGAAGGCAATTTTTTATACTATGGCCACGATTAGTACACAGGAAGCATCTACCAGAGGTTTTTAATTTTTGGATTTGAGTATCAATATCAGTTATATTCGTACAATCTTGCGGCCAGTGACCGTTAATTTCACAGAAGGGGCAAAATGGAGATGGTATTTTAGTCTGGTTAATCTTTTTAGAATTCACATGCAAGGCTGCTGTAGATGTTTTAAATGTGTAATCAAAGTTTTGCTCACTTCGAATTTTTAGTGTTGTGAGAGCACCTTCTACTTCTTCAGATAAATATTGCACTAGTTTATTCATATCACCTTCAGATATTTTCTCTCTTTTTGCGTAAATGATCCATCGGCGACAAATATCATCCGGAAAGGCACGTAAAATTTTTGGAGCTAAAACGCGCCCGTAAGCGTTGATATCCTTTCCTAAAGCCGTTAAAGCGTTTAGTCTTCTGTTGCATTCTATAAATACTTCATTCAATGCAATAGGAGTGGGATTACGTATTGGCGAAGTATTTTCCAAAAAGTCTAAATGGGCTTGAATTATTCTGTTTTTGTCGCCATATCGGATTTGAAGAAGAGCTTTTGTAGTTTCATATGCGTCGGCACTAACACTGATTCCGTCAACTAACCGTCTTGGTTCATCTTCTAAATATCCTCGCAAAAACACATGTTTATCAATTAATGATAGACTATTATTATCGTCAATAGAAGATTTAAATTGTTCCCAGAAACACTGCCATTGTTCTATATCACCTCGAAAAGTATCGAGTTTAATAGTAGGAAGTTTCACTGTGTGAGATTGAGAAACGGGTAATTGCATAACGGGTATTTGTGTAACAGGTATTTGAGAAACGGTTACTTCTGGCGATTGGAACGTATTAAAATCAAAATTATTTCTACTACCAAATTTTTTTGCTTTAAAGATAGCGAGTTCGGCATTATCCACGTATTCTTCACATTGAATAATATCATTGTCATAATCACCATCTGTTAATAAACTATGAATGTCGTTATCAAATTTCTTCATTTCTAACAAGCAATCGGAAAGTCGATGACTAATATATTCGACATTTTCATTTAAAGTGTCAGAGGTTGCAGAAAGATCGGAATTTAATTGCGTAATAAATCGAGTAACATTACCTCGCACTGTTCTTCTTTTTCTTTTCAAAAGTGCCAGACTATCGCCAAGTTCTTTATCGTTTTGTTTCTCCATCATTGAGTAATACTGATGTTTGACGTTTCGCTAGTTTTTAAAAGAGTGACTGCGTAAATTATTCATCTGATTCGTATTTAATTTTGAACCAAGTTGTTTCGGCACCAAATGTGCTGGTTATAAACGTAAATGTTCCCTAATTATAATCAACACTAAAACAAGTATCAAATAGAACGAACTCTTTTACTATCACAAGTGTACACAAAGAATATATACATGTTGCCAACAAAAGAATAATGTAAGAAATAATATAATAAGTAATATAATAAATAATCACTGCATATGCGCTCACGCATTTGCGTCTGGTAATCACTGCATCTGCGTTCACGCACTTGCGTCTGGAACAGAGGCTACCAATTTTCCATTCGGTAGCCTTGTAATTTCGAATCTAATCCAGAAGACAAGGAAACTGCTGGATAAAGTATTACCGTCGTGGAGAACTTTTTGATGAAACAAACTCGCATTTGCGTTACATGGAGAAGACGACCACGAAGATTTACCTCTCACGTCAGAGTTCCCTTGCCATCAGACTAACCTCCCAAGGTTAGTCTGACGACAAGGGGACTCTAACCCGCAATCCGTCTACCACTGAGGATATTTTTACTTCAGCACTGTGGTTAGTGCTAGCCAGGTCCGGAATTCGCAACGACAAGGTATTGCTGGGCGTCGAACCCGGTTCAACTCATTTGGAAGCAAACGTTCTATCTCCTGAGCCAACTTAGCTATGTATTTAGATATTGACTTTTTTAAAACATACTTGTATGCATCATTGATTTCCTTTGCTTTCAGTTATAGCCCTAGATCAAGGTAGCTTTATTTTAATTAGGCTCATGGTAAAAATGTCGTTAAATGTAGAATCAAATTGAAAAAAAAAATTTTCAAATGGAAAACTCGGTTGTAATGCTAGTGCACATAATTATCTCTCGAATTGTAAAGATACATCTTTGTTTTAGTCTACGAAATAATTTATTTTCAAAAAAAAAAAAAAAAGCTCTTAGAAAGGTAGTAACGGATCAATTGATCTTCGTAAACATTTCTTAGCATATAAACTTTCTTTTAAAACATTTCTTATTTTATAAGTATAAAAAATAGAAATTCAATTACAAAACCAATTTGATCTAATTTGTTTGCTGGAGAACACTAATACTGTTTCAATTCTAAAGTCGAAATAAAAATCCTTTTTTTCATAGATTTAATTCAAATTAAATTTAAATTGTAAGAAAAGTTTAGTTTTAAACTATTGTCTGTAAGAAAGTAAAGATTCAGTTTGAACAAAACAAAAGGATCTCAATTAGTGAACTCATCCAGAAATAAACACCATGCATCAAATACGTAATAAAACAGCGATTTTATTGCTACCTCACAATTCAGCTAAGTGCAAATATATGCAAATCAAACGATGTTTACACTCATTACGATATTTTGCTGATATAGTGCTTTCCATTTACATGAATAGACTAACTAATTAAAGCTATAATCCACCCTTTCAGAGAAATTCGGTTTTCGTATACATTTGCGTGAAAGTTTGGAGAAATAAATCTACATTTTCCGAAGACCACAAAATTTTTATATACTTCTACTTTGCAGATAAAATTAATGTTGAGCTCGTAACCCATCTGTCTATGTTAATTGTTATGATCTAGTCTGAAACCTAGAATGTTGTTTAATTTTTATTAATCTTATGTTGTTAATAAGATATAAAGTAGTATCATAATGCATCACATTTCATTAAGCAAATTTAAATATTTATGTTTCATTTCAGATGTATACGGGAAAGATGCTAACTGCATTGAAAGAAAAATAAGGAAAGCTAAATGAAAACGTTAGGAGGAGGTATTACGTATGTCAAATGACTCTTTATACAGCATGGGAATGTTACTTTTAAAAAGTAAGGAGTAAAAGAACAAGTACTTTAAGCAAAAGCAACTAGTAAAAAGTACAAGCAGAAGTACAGGTACGAAACTAAAGAAGTTAAGATTTTTTAAAGTGCATTTTGAGTTAGTAAAAAATTCAAAGTGACCTTAAATTTCATTTAAAATATGTGAAAAATAATTTTTTTAAAATTTAAAATGCATTAAAATTAAAAATGCACTTCAAAATGCAGGAAAATGTTACAAAATTCATTGAAATAGTAAATGTTGAAAATATTTAGAAACCAAACTAGAAATCAATATTCAATCTTTGCAGATGAAAATGAATTTTAAGTTATGGCGGGTCACAGTACCTTTGCAACAATTTTTTAAAATAAAGGTATAATCATTCATTTTGAGGATGCTTTACATGCTCATTTAAGTTATAATCAATAATTTATCTTCAAAAAGTAATTAATCTGTTTAATTTTTTTAAAATTTTAAAAAAAGTTGAAAAAATTCTAAATTTTTAAATCCCTAAGGCTTTTTTATTTTAACATATTTTCAAGAAAAGTTTTTTTCATAGTGCTTGCAATATTTATCTTAATAATTTTGTGCATTCATTTGTTGATTTTTCAATTAGAAATTTTTTTATAGATTATTTTCTAAAATAGTAGAAAAAAAGGGTAAAAATTCCTGTTAGGTATATATAACAAGCCGTAAAAATTGTAATACGTCATAAAATGCTTATTCCATGCACAGTTTAAATAAGTGTATTATACTCAAGATAAAAAAGTTTACTTCAAAGCTTTATCTTAAATAGAAAAAATTCCTTAGGGATTTAATTAAGATTAAGACACGAAATTATCATCTATGCGAAAAAGCACTTTAAAGTCAGACTGCTGAGCAAGTTTCTGTATTAGAACAATTTAAAATCATTCCTAACTTTTTTAAAAATGTAGATAGAGAGATGAATTTTTTTCTGTACATTTGAAATACTTTGAAGTTTTATTATAAGTAATCAAATTTTTTTTTTGGTATTTTTGTTATTTTTGTTATTTTTTGGGTACTGTGACCCCTTAATTTTAAAATTACTGAATCTTTATAAATCTTGCTTTTATTTTAACTTTACTTTACTTTTTTTACTTTTCTTACGGAATTTGTAGCAATAAGTTAATTTATTGAACAAATTCGATTACATTGTGATTTTTGTTTAAAGAAATAAGGAAAAAAATGAAAAATACATTCACAAACAGCTAAACCTCTTGCAATCCATTCAATTAAAAATTGTATTTCATTTTCCTAAGAGTTGAAGAGTTAAAAAAATAAAAATTTTTGATTTTTAAATAATGACAATTTTTTAATTTGTTGTTAATTTTTTAATAATCAAAAATTAAGACCAAAAGTTTAATTTTTTAAATGTATTCCTCGTGAACTAAATGTTATATGATAAAGTTCAGGAAGGGTGAAAAGATTGAAATTATATAAAGATTGTACAATAAAATATCAAAAATTTGTAGAAAAAAGTAGCAATTGTAATTTAAGTAATCTTGTATTTATATATCAAAATATATAGTAAAATAAATATATAGTCAAAATATATAGTAAAAACAATTTAACTGATTTAATGAAAGCATATTTAAATTTGAAAGTTTTTCAAACATGATAGAAAAATTCGAAAAATGTTACTCTGAGTTTCTTTTAGAAAAAAAAGTAACACGATTTATAAATAAATATCACTCAATATTTAAAATTAAACTAAAGGAAGCTGATTTTTGAAAAATAATAATTTTTTGTTTACAGCAAAATAAAAAAAAAAATTAAAATCTTCAGTCTATACGTATTCTGATCACACAGAAAAAATAAAAAGCTAAAATTTTCTTAAAAAAAAGAACTAATTTGGGATGAAATATTTTCAGGTTTGAAGTCATCAATTTGGGTTCGTATTAATTTGGGTCAAGACCCATGCTTGTTTTGAATATCACTGTGAACCCATTTTTGAAAAAATAAACCAAATTTGGGTAAAAAAGAAAGCGCAATTTGGGTTGAAAAATTGCTAGACGTGGAGTTTTCTATTAAATAAATATTATCTAATTCGTAAATAATAAATGAAATTCTTTTAAAGATAAAGAATTACGGAGTTTAAATGAGAATGGAATATTCTTTCATGAAGGTGATAATGTTTAATGATAATGAAGGTTTAATGCATAGCAAGAACTATCAGTGTTTTTTTAAAACAAATTTACCCATTTAATATTCGCAACTGTAAAATTTTATTCAAATTTAAATTCAGAGCTTTTTTTATTAATTATTTTCTTAAGCGTTGAGTAAAATGTTTTTGATTATGGGCATACTAAACTTAACTCTATTTTGATTTTTGAATGTGTAATTTTTTAAAAAGGAATAAATTACCAAAATATGCCATTTTTATTTATTTTTTCATTAAGGAAGATATATTCAAACTGCTATGTTTAAAAAAAAACATTCACTAAATTTAGATGGCATAATTTAATTGTGTATAAAATATGAAATATATATAATGAATATTTAGATGAGTTTTTCCAGAACTTTTTCATAGTCTTAGATATGAGTGAAATAAATAATAAAACCGATAATAGTAGATTCAAATTTTTAGAACGCTTGAAGTAAACTAAATGTATAAAGCGGTTTTAATTAAAATTTCTATACATGAAACCGACTTTAATTTTTTTGTAATTATCTTACAATAGATTTTCAGGAGCTATGTAAGACATTTTCTGCATAAATGTTTCATAGCTTCAGGTCACAATTTTTAATTACTCGTCGTTAAGAGTAAAAACAAAACGAAGAAGACTTGTTTTAAAACTTTATTTTCAACATTTTGAGAAAACTTTCGAATAATTATATGCTTTTTCAAACATTTAACTATTTTAGTAATAAAAAGAAAGAAAATTAAAGAATTTTTTTTGCATAGGGGTACAATCTAATCTTTAATTAATATTTATTCGTTTGTTTCAGCACGAGGAGAAACTGAAATATCAAAACTTCAGTTAATTTTTCCACAAGAATTTAAAAGATGTAGACTGCTTAAGGCAATGCCTTAGTATACGACTACATATCTATGTTTATTTTTATATTCTCAGTTATAAAGTTTTATTTAATGTAATTAGTATACTTGGTTCTAGTATTCATTAAATGCAAAGTTTTTATCCCAAAGTTTTAATGAAGAAATAATAAGACTCTAAAAAGGTGAACTGACATTAATATTAAATGAAAGATGTAGAAACATGTTATGAAAAAAAGGCAAAGGCTAAAAATTGTTGATTCAGTATTTCAAATAAGATTAAAATTTCTTCCTCATTTGTGGCTGTTATATTGTTTTTGCATTAATTCAGAAAACTGTTTTAACTAACAGTAAACTGTTAGGCATGAAGGCGAGTTTTTGTTCCTGTTGATGTTTGTATTAATAAATATATTCTTACAATAAACTTGGAAGGACAAATTGTTATTCTCTGTTTATAAAAAATGGTTTTGATTAAAAAATTTTGAAAGTCAGATGAATTCGAAGCAGAATTTTAATAATTTGATTTGAATTTTTATGTGCTTTTCTTAATAGTTTATCTAAAAAAAAATTCAACACATAATGGAGGCAAAATAAACTTATTTTCGAAAATTTTTGCTTTGAAGTTGATATACATCTTTAGATAATTTATTAAGTTTGTTTAAAAGTTTATAATATAAAACTGTAACACTCTTTACATTATTAAGCAAATTAACTTTAGAAAATTTCATAATTATTAAGTTGAAAATACGAAATTGAAAAATTTAATTAAGTACATCTTTAAACATTGTCACTATCGCTGATGTTGCTTAAATTGAAATTTAATGCTATTATTTATTATTACATTGTCGCAAAGCACAAAGGAAAACTAAATATCTAAACATTACCTTATCCTATCTATGAACAAACTTAAATGCACAATTTAAATATTCATTATACTTTTGTTTTTCATTTTGTCTTCTGTAAAAGATGAAGTTTACAGGTTTTTACTTAATAATATCGAGGAATATTGGAATTCTATAATTTAGCTTTGCTAAATGAAAAAAAAACATGGTGAAAAAGCCACTATCATTTTCATTTTTAGTTCTTATGAAAGGAAGATTCTTCTTTTCAAAATTACTATTCTTATTACCTCACATTTAGTAAAGAAATGCAAAACTACGAAGTAAATAACAAAATAAATATGTTTTTTCTAAGATATCACGATAAAATTACCATATTTTACCACATTCACTAAATTTTATCACATATGTAAGAGTTGAATAAAAAGGAATTGGATAATAATTATTATTTGGTGCGTATAAAGTAAAGTTAATTTATGAATTATAACTAATAGATTGAAATATTTGGTATATGTACTAATAATTGGATATAGTCATGATTAAAAAAGGTTAAATGATAGGAATGTCGTGATAAAACAAATTAAGGCCGAAATATATAAAAGGGGTAATTAAATTAAATTAAGGGGGATGTGATCGTTAAGGAAAGTGGCAGTACAATGCTAATGTGGGATAACAATAACCCAATAGGTCCAAAGGGTCACAAAGTGTGAGGTTTGGATAAATTGGTATCACCGAATTTAGAATAAGGGTGAAACTAAAAAATAATTAAAGATAAAAAGATGAAGAAACAAAGTCATGCTATATCCAGATAAAAGTATTTAAGATAAATGGGGTAAATTGATGTTTCCAATATTATCAAGAATACAATGCCCAAAACAATAATAAAAGGGTACTCACCATACATAAGGACATATTAAACAATCAGACATCAAAGGAAGACGGGGAAATAAGCACTTCAGCACTACATTCAATTATTAACAAATTATTTTTATTTAGTAACAAATATCGATCGTTACAATTACTACACAAGAATGGCGATTATTAGAAATGGGTGATAAGGGAATTAAAACAATGAAGGCGTCATACATAAAAGTAAAATATGAAAGAACGAGTAATTTAATCGTTAAAATAATTATGAAAAGAAAACTTAAATTTGAGAGGACTTTTAATGTTAAAGAAAACTTAAAGGTATAAACTGTTGATTTTAAATTTTTCAGAAATTGATTACAGCTATGGATTTAATTTAAGATAAAGGTTTAAAAAAAAAAAGGTAAAAAAGAAATCCCTCGATAAGGACCAAAGTCCGCATCTCGGAGAAAAAAAGGAACCAGCCAGAAGGCTCGAGAGAAAGAGAATGTCTCCAAAAGTCACTTAAAAATTCCTTAACTGGGGTAGACCAGAAAAACTACGACCAATTAAATTTAAAGAGGCGGAGAGTTTGAAATTTAAAGTAAAGGGATTGGCTAGTTAGCCCCCCTAAAATTAAAAGAGGAAAAAGAAAGGCGTGAATAGAGGGGTTGGTTGACTTTCCCCACAGGAAGTGCGATGACCGCAACGACCATGAGAAAGGTCACCAAGAAAGTTAAAAAGATTGCTAAAATAAAAAAAGAGGAATAACGTTTAAAGAAAAAATTGAAGGCTTAAATAAAATTAGAAATAAAATTGTCACATTGTATATGTGACAACATATTATAAAACTATATTTTATTGCTTATTTTACCAAAATCATTAAAGATTTATAGCCATAATTATTAAGTTTTTTTGTGTTCCCTCAGAGCCAAAAACAATGTAAACTTTAGCCATATTATGCTAGTTTTAATCATACTTTTTTTCTCAGTTTAGAAGGACAGTTAGCACATTTCTAAGAAAGACAGGACAGAGATACGTATAGAGTTACGGTGGGATTCGAATCAGCTACCTTCACGCTGCTGATTGGCCATGCTTCAAGGTGGCCACTATATTGGAGAAATACGCAAATTGTAAGAGATCAGAAGACTGAAACTTTTAATCACTCAAGTGACTAAGCCATTGAGGTAATTGTGATTCCCAGATTGTGACTGCCAGATTGTGGCTACCTACCCTCTTAAAAATATGCAAGACTTTAAAAACATGCTTGTTTAAAGACGTGTGATGTGTTTGTTTCTAATTAACAAATTTGAGGTTTAAGATTGGCTACTGCTAAATCCCTTAGTTTATGAAACTACAATATCATTACAGTAAAAACTATTCATTGTGATATTTTTTGCTTCGCTATAGAAGTACAATAGTTAATACACAAGTATTTAACAAATGACAAAAAGTTTAAATCAAGTTCGAGATGTATATATTTCTTCCTAGTATATTCTAGTAATTGCGCATAAAATAGAAGTTAAAAATAAATTTAAATCCCGTTCAAAGTTAACTATTCCTTTCATTCGTGATCCTTTATTCTAATTCTTCTTATTCATTTCTTTAAAAAATAGAGGATTTATGGTTTTCTGCTATTTATAAAAATCTTAATTTTTCAAAAAGTCTACAACACATCAAAAAAATATAAAATACTTTTAACTGATGAACTCTCAATTGCATAAAGTAGTTTTCATAAGAACTACACTTAAAAGTTTTGAAAAGGATTGATTTTCTTTTTCTTTAAATAAGTTTTTTGTGCTCATTAAATATAAGATTTCATAGAAACAGTCTTTGCTAAATATTTAATAATAAATGATATCTATACTTAAATTTTAGATTCTTGTAAAAGCAATAGTTTTATAAAATATTAACAAAGTTTTGCTTTACATACTAAAAAAAACTGAATATTCATAGAAATTGTTGAATAACGCAGTCAATTCCGCATATCTTATTCAATAAGTGTTGTCGTTATAAAAAATTTTCTTTAACTGATTATTCAAAGATTACGCAAACTAAATTAAAAGGAATGAACAGTTTAAAATGTAAAATTTAACTATATTATTTCATTGTATTCAATAATATTGTTAAACTTGTCACCAAATGTTATTGTTTTTTTTTAAATAATGGATTATTTAAAAATCAATAGTTTTCAAGAAAATGTGGTAATTTTTTATTTAATGATTTATGTTTTTGCTATACATTTCTATGCTGATGTATTTTTAGCTGGTGAATTTTAGCAGAAGACTCGAGAAAATCTGTTTCCCCGAAAAAGAAGTTTTTCATTGTAAAAAAGAATAAAAGCTTGGTTAATGCATATTTTAGAAAGTTAATAAAATATTTAGATGATTTTTGGGTTAAAGTGTCTTTTTTAGTTTAAATGTGTTGTAGCAATTATTTACGCAAGACATTTAGTTAAAATTTTTGTTCTTCATCCCATTATTTCTAGCAAGATAATTTGATACGTCTTAGAAGTATGGCCATAAACAAATATTAATATTTCAAATCAATTTAAAATTCTTCATTGATTAACGAATTTTTAACCATTCTTTGTTTATAATTGATCTTCAAACTTTCTTCATTCATTGATTGTAATAAAAACTAACAACTTTTGACATTTATAAAGCTTTTTGACTGTCATGAACAACGAAATATTTTGATTCATAGTCTGTTTCAAAAAATTATGCTACTTTATGTGACTCTGTTCTAAACTCATTTATTTTATCTTAACTTAACATTTACCAAATGCGGTCCCATCTCAGCTAGTCAATCAGTTATACGCTATTTGTGTTGCACGTTCCTTAACTTCCTTCATAACAATGGATGGTGATGTAGTTATTATTACTGTTTCCCCCGAATTCAGTTATACAACAATTTGTATACATGCACGAAAACTTTCTTGTGTTTCACAGAATAAATGCAATTATCTTGATAACTTTTGACAGCATAAATTTCTTTAAATTGGAGATTAGATTAATTGTTTTAAGCAACTAAAAATGTCTGTCATAAATCCACCACTGCCACCAAATCAAATTAAATTGAACTACGTGTTAAAACTATAAACGTTTTAATTGGTGTAAGGTTATGCATAATTTTAAGTGTTACGTTATTTTTAAAAAAAAGCAAACTTTCCTTTCTTATTATAAAAATTGTTTTAGACATGTTCATTTAAGTAACATATTAAGTAGATATTTTAACAAATTATTTTGCGTGAAGCACTTTAAAAATTTTATAAATTGATATGATTTAGATTATGTTTCTAACAACTGTGGTAATTGAAGAAAAGATTTTATTTTGCGAAATAGAAGAAAAGTATTTGAGTGTCCAAGACTAAACCAATGTTCAGAATGATGTAAAATAAAAAGAAAGTTGGAAATGAAACTCATGGAGTGAAATAAGAAAAACTACTGAGATAGAAAAAGTTGTTGTTGTTGTAGTTAATTTATGTCGCACTAGAGCTGCACAATGGGCTATTGGCGACGGTCTGGGATGCATCCCTGAGGATGATTCGAAGACATGCCATCACAATTTTGATCCTCTTCAGAGGGGATGGCATCCCAGCTTCGGTAGCCCGACGACCTGCAAGCGGAATCGAGCACTTTACGGTCGAACAGTTTAACGAGGACCAATACCGCACACCCTCGGTTCCTACGCAGACTAATCCAAGTGGTCACCCACCCGCACACTGACCGCAGCCAGTGATGCTTGACTTCGGTGATCTGCTGGGAACCGTGTCTTAACGATCAGTCCACTGCGGGACGAGATAGAAAAAGTAAAAACCATGGTAGAATTCATATATAATACTTGATGCAGGGTTGAGCAGAGATGAGCTAGTAGACCAATGAAAACTGATGTTACTTTGATATGCATGAATTAAGTTTGAAGGATAACAAGATGAGCTGATGCGTCAGAATAAATAATTATAATTAGACAAAGAAATATTTACAGTAATATAGTTGAAGCAAAATAATTGGATTATAAAAATAATTGGATAAGCAAAATAAAAAAATGGATTGTAAAAATAAAAACAATATGCCGCCTGAATACATTGTAAATAAAATGATGATTTCGTAAAATTATAAGCAAGCGTATTTGTTCTCATGAAGATATTAACTTAAAAATCTCACTTTTTATTCGGTGTTAAAGGACTAGATATTAAAAAAAAATAAATAAAAACACAAAGTTTATTTGACATATTTGAACATTCTATTTGTAAATGTTTATCAGACGAAAATATGGTAGTCACATGGTTGAAAGCAAGTGTTAAACGAAGCGACAGGAAAGAAATAAAAGTTCGCGTCACGTTTTAAAAATAATATTCTGAGTCATATTTTAGAATTAGAAATAACAACCAAAGGAGGATTTGTGTCAGTATTCGTGCTGTTTCTTATAAAATATATCCTTTAGAAAAAAATTGGCTACAAATGTTTTGAAATACTTTTTTTTTAAAAAGTTGTGCTTAACATAAAACAATGATATTTATAACAAATACTTAAAAATGAATAGGTTTTGTCTAAAATCCAAAAATAACAAATGATAGAAAAAAATAGCGCTTAAGATAAATCATTTAGGAGATAAATTCGAAACGTTATGACTTTCTGAGTAATTACTATTGTTAAATTTTAAAGTGAAATATTTTTAAAATTAATTATTTCTTTTCTTATTTTCATGTAATTAGTATATTAAATTATTATCGTTATTTTTAAAATAATTTGTAAATGGTATCATTATCGTTTTTCTGCTTAATAAATTTTTTATTTTTCATATAAATAAATATCGAAATTCTTTAGTACGCAGAAAACAAAACCTGAATATTATAATCCAAGTATTTCTTACCTGCAAATAATTAACATTTAACCGCCAAGTGACAGGAATTTAAGCCAAAAGAGTGCAGTTATTAAAATTTAGAGTATTGTAGGTTTCCCATGAGAAAGTTTAATTTTGTACAATAATTTAAAATTTCTCCTTTTGCAATTTTAAAATCAAATAATGTCTATTTTTTTATGAACTGTTTTAAGAGTATTCTTTGTATTTTTTGTGAATCAACTAAGCTGATAACCTTAAGGGCATTGAAAATCTAATTTGATAATTGCGAATATGTTATTTGATTATTTGATAGTGGACGTGAAATAATAACAGTTTAGTTCAGATTTAAGTAGTATAGCAATTTTTCATGTAGTGTAAAAGCTGCAATAGTTTCCTTTGATACACAAAATGGGATTTCTTCCTTACTAAAAATTTAACTTGCTTCTCTGTTTAACCTTTCATATAAATGAAAATGATTTATTTGGTAAAATTTGCTTTTCAGGTTTGCATTTTTAATTGAAATTTATTGTGGTAATAAGAACTATAATTTATAAAAATGGACTTTCTGGTCTGCCATTACCATGTAAACATATAAACGGAAAATTTGCCTAATTAATGGTTTGAATACCGTTCATATTGTTTATTTTGGTTTTTTAATACCAAAATTATGTTTTTTTTGCTATGATATCAGCATCTGATTTTGTTCTGAAAGTGAGTTTTTCAAAAAGTAGTAGATATGTCTCATTCAGTTTATGCCACTTGTTGATAATTGGATCGCAAAAATCTACAACATTACTTCATAAAACCTGTGATCTATTTATACGAAACTTTCGTCATCTTGAAATCTCAACTATCAACTCATCGTAAAGATGTTAACAGAAAAATAGCACCCGATTATCCAGAATGTAAAGTTTAGTACTATTAAGTTAGTGGTTTAAGTTGATATAAACTCAGTTGGCGGGACCAATCTACACTAAGAACTCTGACACTCTTGATTAATGACACTTTTCAAGATTTCTCAATAGGTGACTAATTTTTGTTCAATGAGTAAATAGACCAAACTAGTTAATTAAAATAACAAAAGTGACATTATTGCATGAGATAATTAAATATTTATTCAACTTCTTGAATAAACGTTTGTCAAACAAAATATTGAAAATTGAAAAATAATTATGGAAACGAAAACAGGTATGATGCCATATAGTTTTGAAATGAATGTGGTCTTATAGAAGTTTAGTATTAGAAAACTAAATAATGATATTATCCAAGTGTTGATAACAATATCAAGTGAGATTTAAAGCTTATTTACATTTATTTTTGAGCTTTAAATTTGAGCAAATATTACAATATTATATTACAATTAATTATTTGCTTTCATAGTTGCATAGCTATGGCAACTTAAGTACTTCGGCATTTTGGATAAATTCGTAAAGTTAAAAAATATTCATGCAGTGTGACGTCATAAAAAGAAAAGCTGATAGCTATTGAAAATCTATAATATTCACAATTTTTAGAAAGCATGGTAACCTTACTGTGTTTTTAGAATCAGAAATCAATAGCGTACTGCCTATTTTCGTAGTCTTTTTTAATTATTTTTTACAGATGCAATACTTTTCAAGTAGACATTCTTTAAAAACTGTTTTTGAAATATAAAAAGAAAACTTTTCTACTGCTATTGGTTTTCTATATTAAATTGGTTTTCCTAAACTCAGTTTATGTTTGTGAAATTGACACTTGTATATCATTTTGAAGACTTAGAAGAAGTATCGGAACTTTTGACGGATATTTCAATTTGTTCGTTCTTTAAGAATAAAAAAAATGGTGCATACTATTACTAAAGAGTTTCATAGTTCAATAAAATCATGAAAATATTTCTCTAACAAGTTTAAATTCCTTAAACGTTAGTATTAATTTCATGATTTTGTTTCTGATAATTTAATTCCTAATTTCGTTTGTATTTAGAAATTTCTTGAGCTTGTTCATGCTCAATATGCTCACTTTATAAAAAATATAAATAATGTTCTTCTTATTAAGTTGATGAATTTATAATAAACGTTTATCAGATTATCTTTTAGTTCAATAAGGATTCAATATTTTCACATTCAGTATTAATTTTACGAATTTGTTCCTAGTAATTTAATTCATGATCTGACTATATTAAAAATATTTTGATTTCATTTGTATTGAAAAATGTCACGATTCCAGCTGTTTCAAGCGATTTCGTTGCTTTATCCACGCACAATATGCTCATTATTTTGGTTATAAATGTTTTTCCTAATGTTCAGTCAAAAATTTTCGATAGAAACATTTTTAGTGGCATGACAATGAAAAATATTTACTCGACTGATTTTTTCAGTCTAAGTAATTAAAGATTAATGATTGCAAAAAAATATGATTAATTAATTATAAGAATTATTCAGTAAATAGACATATTTTGGAGCTTTAATGAGCAGCCTCTTTGCTATCTAACTGTACTTTATTTGTTTACGATCTACGTAGTCAGGATGTTTGAAAATTTAACAAATTCAGAAAAAAAAATAGATAAGAAATAAATGAATAAAAAAAGGAAATAAAAAATAAATGAAAAAAATTTAAGTGAGTAAAATAATAATTTAATCTTTATAGAATATCAGTAATGATGTATAAAACCTATACAAAAATGTAATTTTACCAATTGTAAAAACTTTTATTCATAATAAAATAGTTAATTACTCTTAAATAATATTTCAAACTAACTATTCATCAATGAATTAAAATTGCTAAAACTATTAACTTCAATTTTGGTTATTACTAAAATGGCAAACTTTTTAAAAATTACACGGAGCTCCGATATAAAAGAATGAAATTTAAACAGTTAATTTTAATCTGATGGAACTGGTAGTTAGAAATGAGTTAAAATGTAGTCTTTTCAAATGCTTATGCATTTTTCTAAATAGCCAAATTCTTAATTTCTTTTCTAATTACACATACTTTTATAACTTGCATATAATAAATATTCATCCTAAATACTCAAAATACTGTATCTTAATAAAAAATAATTTTATTTAAAAAAACATTACTTTTTAAACAAATGATTATTTTTCTCTTAAGAAGAAAAAAATTACGTCACTACCTAAATTTGAAATGCAATTTTGAATTATACAAATATTTCTATTTAAGATTTAAATTTTGTTGGAATCTTAAAATCCTTACAAAAGAGATTGAAAATAAACTTATCAAAATGAGGTTTCTTCTCTTTCAATATTTTATTCCATAATTTTTTTACTATAAAATAAATGAGGGTTTCCTTAATTTTAATGTAAAAGAAAATTTATAAAAAGGTAAAGAATTAAGAAGTGCAAAGAAGTAGAAAAATCGTTCTTTCTCGTAAGAAGATTAGTATGAAATTTTTTCTTTCCTTCGTTTTTTATCGCTCAAAACAAACATACTAAGATGAAAAAAAATATGTAACCTTATTTCAAATGAAAGCACAAAGAGTTTGAACAATATTTTTATATCAAATCCTAGTTTTGATTAAAAACTTTTTTCATTGAAATAGAAAAAAGTAATGCATATCTTTTCTTATATAAGTTTCTGTGAAAAAGAGATAGCCGTGTTTATATATTTTTAGAAATACATTTTACATGTTGATTCAAGCAGTAGATTTAATTACATTTACTTCTTCTTTTACGGATTATATTTGGAATCCATTTCAAATAGAGATAGAATCGTGAATACTAGGGATAGAGATTTATTAAAATATTCAGCAAAAATAACACTTCAGTTCGAGTTTTTAATAAGAAAACTTCTTTTGAAAATATGTTCATACAAAGATAAATGAATCAGGAATCTCTTTTTTAATAAAATTTTTTATCAGTAATATTCATGATAATTTTCATATCATTTTGCTGCAATTTGAAATTTAATTAAATCAACGTTTGATTATTTACAATTATGGGGGAGATTTAGATCTACGAAATTATATATATATATATATATATATATATATATATATATATATATATATATATATATATATATATATATATATATATATATATATATATATATATATATATATATATATATATATATATATATATATATATATATATATATATATATATATATATATATATATACATATATATATATATATATATATATATATATATATATATATATGAAGAGAGGGAGAGTTTCCCTGTATAATGCGTAATTAACAGGTGTCTTAAGTAAAACAAGATAATTCATACTCTATAAAGCTATTATCTTACTGAAAAAAAACTACTATTTGTGATTTGAAAGGATTTATCTTTCCAAACCACAACATGCTTTTTATAGGATCTCGGTTTTTGAAAGGTAATAAGTTGTTTAAATACTTTTGTTTAAAATATAAATTTAACGTTCTTGTAAATATCGCATATTGGTATCGTTCTTGTAAATATCGTTTCGCACGCATATTGAATATTTTAAAGTTGATTTCGTTTTGATGTATTCTATTTTTGTAATTAGGTGGACAAAAGGCACACTCAGTAGTGTCACGTATGCAGTATATTTTGTCTATAAAAAGAACTTCCCTCGCCTCTACATCTAAGGCTATCTGCTGATATGGGAAAACATAGCGTATTTCAGAGGAGCTTCCTTTCTCGTTTGATTCTTCTTCTCACGCCGACTCTAACGAAAATTTATCCAGCATCCTTACATAAAATAGGTAAATCTCGTAACGATAGTTCTCGCCATTGCTCCAGACAAATGGCGAGGGGAGTTCGTTCCATAGGCAGACAATGGGAATAACGCAATTTATCAGATTTTATACGGGAATAATTTATACTGGTTGTAAAGATAAAAAATGAACATGTCTGATAGCGTCATATATAAAGTAAGTATATAATAAATCTATTAAAATAAATAATATTAATATAAATGTATTTTTACGTCAATTAATATAAATATAAATTTATATTAATATAAATTTATTTTTACGTCGTAGTTAAAATATGTGATGTTATAAAATAATTTTAACCCTTTGATCTAGAATTTCTCCTCATTGTGCATAACTGCTTTCTGCTGATAATAATGATAGATAATACAGGATAATTCAGGTGATCCATGTAATCCAGATAATCCATTAGATAATCCAGGTAACTTGATTAACTTTGCTGACCCGTTAAAGTGACGAAAGTTGTTAACTTTTCCCATGACCTAGATAATCTGCAAACTACCTATTAAAACTTCTCTTTACCTTCCATGCACTCGTTAATCTGCATATTAGATACCTAGCATTTGTTAATCTGCATATTAGATACCAAGCCTTTGTTAATCTGCACATTACCACTATTCTATCGGCCTTTAAACTGGGTTCGTCAGAATCCTAGGGTTCCTTGGAACTTTGAGAGGGGTTTCGCTAGTAATTTCTATTGGTTTACTAAAAGGGCTAACATTTTAGTTAAGATTAAATTTGTTTAAAAGATCGAATTTTTAAAGGAAGTTTACTCGTGAAACGAAATATTTTTAAAAAATAGGAAGAAACCTTTAAATTTATACTTCGGAAAGCATAATAGATCTTAGGACTCATGTCATGTAGTACGTACCGAATGAGATAAGGCAATACTTGGAAAATTGTGCGGCGTAGCAGCATTTATGAAAAAAAAATTGCTCATAAGAGAAGAACTTATTGTTGCCTCTATTGACAAGTTTTGGCTGTGAAAGAAGGTGAATGCCACAAGAGATAAAACACGTACTTAATGACTGTGTTAATATTATTAATTTTGTCGAAATAAAGCTTTTTAATTTACTAACTATACTAAAATAAGAATGAGAAAGTCTGCTGGCTATCTCATTGAAAAGTAAGTGTAGGCAAGATTTAGATGAACTGAGAATTTTTTTTACCGGAGGTCAATGAATTCAAAATTTGAATGATTCAGTTTAGAGTTTAGAATTAGTTTTTTCCCCGAGGTCAATGAGTTCAAAACTTGAATGATTCAGTTTAGATTCAGAAAGCTGTGAAGCAGATATTTTTTACCTATTTCAATAAGCTTAATACATTGCTCCAAGAAACACATTTTATATCACTGTTTTCAAAGCACAAAGTAAAATTGACGCATTATTTTAAAATTTAAATTTTGGGTAGACTGAAATTTGAAAGATATTATTGAATGCTTTCCTAATTTGCATAATATTTTAGAAGGCAGTAACACTATTATCTATTTTTAAAAAAATATAAAAATTAGTTTGGCCCAACATTTATCAGATCTGCAAAACTTGACTATTTTCCTGTTCAAATAAAAAAATTATCTTGAATCCGAAATTCTTTTTAGGACTGTGAGACCATCGAACTTCCAATGAAAGAAACAGAACATCAGATTGATGTATCGACGGACACTCAATTGAAACGAGCATTTAATCATGTTGATATTATGCAGTTTTGGAATAAGATAAAAAATGAATCTCCCACCCCTAAAAAATGTGAAACATCTAGTGCTATTTGCGCCAACCTATATATGCGGAAAAACTTTCTCTTCGTATGCAGCAAAAATAAAACAAATTAGCAGATCGGGTACTGCAGATAATATTACACGAAGAAAATTTATTTTTGATTAAATTACGGTACTGTATGGTAATAATATTTCTGGTAAAAAAGAACAGCATAATTCCGGTAATGAAACCAAACTATCGGGTATTTAAACAATTCTACTTGGCATTTCTTTCGTTCATATGATAATGGTTTACCGGAAATTCTGGTTTTCATAATTATAGTTATTATTTCCACAAAAATACAAAACTTAAAAGTAAATTTGATCGCATAAATGGTTTTTATGCCGTCTAAAGTATCATGATGAAATTACCAAATTTTGCGACATCAAATTTGATCATATATTAAAATACTACATTTTATTGTACATTTACCAAAATTATTACAGGCGTTCTTTGGTAAAAATTATCGAGCTGTTTAGTTTTCCCATGAAGACAGAAACAAGGTAAATTTTAACATATTCTGTTTGTTTTGACAATACTTTTTTACTCAGTGTAGGCTGTAAAATTTCAACAGTTATTTCAAATTAAAGACAAATCACAGCCAAGTCATTAAAATATTTTCTTTGTATTAATTTGTTATAATTTTTAACACTGTTGCTTTTTATTATACATAGAATATATGATCCATTAGCTACCTTACCATTCATTAACTGATGTTGTTTCGAAGGACACTTGGGCAAGTCAACATCGCCAGCTGTAAATGAATAACGTCAGGAAGGTGTGTCTTTTGTTTGACAAGAGAGCACCTCAAGGATAAGAGTACGTCTTATTACAGAGCCACACGAATAAATGGCAGCACCCCTCATTTATGATGCCACTCCTTCAATTTAGACAGAAATCTGAAATAGAAGGAAGTTTTCGTCAGATTCCTGAAACTGAAAATAAGGATGCAACAATTTTGTAAATTTGAGTAAGATATATCTTATTTTTTCTGCTCTGAGATCAAGAAGCTTTTTCAAGTAAATGGTGAGGTCAAAGAGCTCCTCAAAGATTAAAATGTTGAATACTCCTGTAATAGACGAGTGTAAAAATGGAATCAGAATCTTTGCTGGAACGACAGCATCGATTCTATACGCTTAGACTAATATAATATCCCTCATTTATTTTTTCAATATCTAAATAATCAAGCATATATAATCAAGCAATCAACTAACTTGTTCACTCATCACGCAATATAAAGAATCAATGGGTTAAAAGTTAAAATTAAGCAGTTGTTACAATTAGATTTACGTAATATTATTTCTCTTCCGATATCTAATGAATCAAGTTAATACCATCAAATTAATCAACAAATTATTTTATAGAATCAGAGAAACGGAATTTTAAACTTTAGCGATAGAAGACTTTATTAAATACCCATTGACAAGGTAAAACGTTAAAAACTCTTGATTCTGAACTTTAATGGATCTATTTACCCTACAAAACAATCCCGATCAAACTATTGTCTTTCGGTGGATCATTCTGAAAATTAAATTTGCCGAAAAAACCATTTTTATCCTAAAATGTTATACCTTTATTTTCACAGTAATATTAATTTTATTAGAGTGATTCTGTGATTTTACTGTAATTGTTACGGTAATATTTATTTTATTAGCGTTCTGTGATTTTACTGTAATGATCACGATATATCAGATTTTTTGTTCCTTTACATGTTCCTACAAATTTGGTATTTCTGTGAAAAGTACCGGTACCCAGATACTTTTTACCGTAATTTGATCCAGCATTTTTTACAGTGTAGTTAATCTGTACATTGAAGGCTTTTGAGTTTCAGCAGAAACGTATACAATTTGCCTTAAAATTATCTTTCTAAGTCTGACGCACATTAATGTCTAATTTAAACGGAAGAAAAGTTGCTCTCTCTGTCTTATGAAAAGTTACGTTTTCAGTGACGTAAGAAGTTAAAAAAATTATAATTTTGAGGCACACTGAATTTTGGTTCAGTTAAAAAGCTCAATTTTTATTCTATTTTGTAAAAGTTAGTTTGGTATTTATGGTAATTATGGGTAAACAATGGTATAGGTATAGGTGAAACGGTATAGGTGAAAATGTTTGAAACTTAAATGTGAAAAAATATTCGAAATACCTTTGTAATAAAGTATGATACTCTTTTATGACATTTTTCCGAACAACTTTTATGCCTATGTATCCAGAAACCTTTTATGATCAGTTTTGTATAGAATATGCATCACATGACAGTTCTGTCAATACAATCTTTCCAAAGTGCAATAATGCCGACGTCCCCTAAAGCTCTGAAGCTTATTGTTGGGACTTATCAAGTCTTCGAACGTTTCTTTTTATTAAATGTAATATATATCAGGGTATCAGGGTCATAATAAAGCTCTCAAACACTCTATCTTATCCAATATAAAAAGTACTTTTATATTCTAAATAGCATTCCGAATTTTCTTTATCAGAAATGTTTTTTTAATTTTCTTGAGTTTGATTATTTTTATTTATTGGACGAATCCTTTATATAAAATACTTCTTGTTACTATATAAAATGCGATATATGCTAGACACAATATATGAAATATATCTATCTCAGGTTTTCTTCTTATAAAACCATTTCCCATCATGGGTTATAAAAATACATCTTCTTTTCAAATTTGCTGGTATCGACTGTTATGGCTCAATGATACAGTTCATTATTCTTTTTTTTCATAGAATAAATTCAATAAAATAAATTTAAAATTTGTAATTTATGTTCCACTAGATTATTACTTAATTAATTCCAAAATTGAATCAACAAAAATACGTCATTTTTTACCGACTTTGTATGCATATTTGATAGTTTACAAGCTGTTTAGTTGATAAAATGTTTCATTGACAATATTTTGTCTTCCACCTAACCTAAGTTGATTGAAACCATCAGTTCAAATTTTAGTTTTTGCTATGCTGTTTTGATTACCGTATGTTAACTCTACCGTTTCTTTAAATTACTTTACCATTATTTCCTCTATATGCTCTTATTTTTCAACAATTATTTAATGGTTTTAAACATTATGTAAAAAAAACTACGATTCAGTACTATTGTCAAATTCAAACTCTATATGATAATTATATTTCACTAGATATACATTTTCGATAAGTTAAGATGCCAGATATTTTTATACGGGTAGGTCACTATAGTTTTAAACTTTGTTAGAGTTAAATATTATTTAAGTTATACTTTTAAGAAAAATTCAGCTTAAAACTTTTCTTCACACTGAAACACTAGAGCTGCGGTAGATCGGAAGACGTAGTGCTCGCCTCCCAGTGAGGTGATACCAGGTTCGAATCGCATCGTAGACTGGCCATACAAATGCCGCTCTCAACCCTCATCAATCACAATATTGACATGCTTATTTCAAGGCATTTTTTTGTTAAAATAACAGAGTTTGTTTGTTAGAAGACAGGAGTTTACTTATATGCTTGAAAAACACATGTTTATAAATAACTTTATTTTCTGTAAAATAAACGGATTTATACTGGCACAGATTTTTTCCCGTAAATTTAACATATATTTTTTAGAATAGGTATTGGATCAATTTGTCAATTAATTATTTTGAGAAACCTAAAAAATTCTTGATTTTTGGTTGAAAAAACTTAGAAGCGATCCAAGGTCTCCAATACGAACGATGCCATTGCTGTTGAAAAAAATATTCACTAAGTAACGAAATATTTAATACGTTTAACAGATCATTAAAAGATTTAATAACTTTAACAATTGCCGACACCTCCTTTAAAGTCATAATTTTTTTCTTCTATTATGCACTATCAATAACAAACACGAACTTATCAAAATAATTCACTTAAGCAGTTAAAACTCTTATTGGGCGACGGATTGTGGTTCATATTGTTGCTTTTTTTTACTTCCACCAGAAAATTTCTTACGAATGCAAAGACAAAAACTTTTGGTAGGTTACTTTATCAAGTATTGATCTCATAATCTTCATATTTTTGAATCATCCACCCTTACCTTTGTTAAAATTTGATGCTTTTTCTGTTTGCTTTGTGAGAGATTGAAACTTTCCCGCATAATACGTGTCCCGATCTTCACAAATGAAATGAAGCATTTACTTTTCTATTTTATGGTGTCTCATGTATTTTTCAATTGAAACACTAGTGGTCATTTTCCCCACATATTTCCAATTGCTCAGACCATTTTAAACATAACTTTTTTTCTCTCTTTCCATGTTTAATTCGTTATGACTAAAAATGTATTTCCTGTTGCAAATTTTGTGTATTAAGATTTTAGAATTTATTTTTTTTGATGAACAGTGGCCTATATAACATTATATTATTATAGAAATTTAATGTCGATAACAATAAAATTAAGTCGTATTCCTATACTGTAATTGTATTTGTTTCAAATGCTTTAAAAATAGAGCTACTCAACATAAAATTATCTATTACCCAAGTTAAGTATCAAAAACATAAAACAGAAGATTATTGAAAATAAACGTAGTTGGCATCTGTTGAATAGTTAAAAATGAGTTAACGAATAAAAATATGGTTTATATTGGGGAAATATGGAAGCACATAAAATAAAATAAGGGAAAAATCATACAATGTGCTTCGAAAATCCTTTCAAAGAATTTTTGCTATCAACAAATGGTAAGAAAAAAATACCCAATAGCAATAAATCTTCTGATTTATGTATTTTACTTGAGAGAATTCTTTCTTATCTCATAAGAGTGGCTCAATGTATTTGGATGAAAGGAATATAGAGAAATGTTTCCACATGTTATTACCTTCATTGATATATCAGAACAAGTAATATGTGGTACATAAAGAAGAGATATCAAAAAATAAAAACTTATTGGAGTAAAAGGAAGACGTTTTTCTGATATCAAATGTTTATGTAACTTACAATTTTTTGTAGATTTGGATATATAAATATACATGATTGTTCTAAACACATAAAATGAAATACATTCGGGTAGTAAAATTTTTTTATACTTCTTTCAATACATTGAGAACTTTTGTTAAAAAAATGCATAGAAAATAATACTTATTGTTATTATGCGATTAAAATCAGTGCAGTCTATTTATTTCAATTAATAATCAGTTTGAAAGTATTTTATGGCAAATTTATGGGAAAAAGTATCATTTTTCAGATTGCGCAGTATTTGAAATAAATTTTATTGCTTCAGAAATGAATGTTAAACTTCGAAGTAGAGAAATCAAGAAAAAGTATAGGTACATAAAAAATATTGCTCAAGTTATAATTACATTCAAATAATATAGCTTAGTTATAAAATATAGATGTATTTCATTGACAAATCATAGTTTAAGGTTTTCAAGCCAAGTAGTTTTTAGTTTTTATAGATTTCTTTTTATCGATATTATTATTTCCCTTTATTTAATTTAAAAAATAAAATTACCGATATTGATTAAAATTGATTTAGATAGACTTGCGAGAAAAAATAATAATTAATTATTGAATGCAGGTAAGTTAATTGATAATGCTGACCATGTTTGAAATTATGGGAATTATTATATTTCACATTTATTCCTTTCTTTTAAAATATATATATATATATATATATATATATATATATATATATATATATATATATATATATATATATATATATATATATATATATATATATATATATATATATATATATATATATATATATATAAAATAAAACAAGAGAAAGGTCTATACTAACTTTAAAATAAACGTTAGGAATATCTGGTTTCATAGAAAGCGAGGTCATTGATAAAAAATTGATTTTGCGAAGAAAATGAATTGCCAAGAGCATGAGTTGGCTTAAATATATTTTTTAAACCTAAACCATTTACCTGACAATGTTCCAGTGATGGTGCATGTAATTTGAGTTTGATTTTAACACGCAATTAAAGTCCGAATAATAGATTTGCACAGATTTAAAATTTACTGTACAAAGTATTTTTCATTTTATTTTGATGAAGGTTTCATAATTATTTTTTTTTTAATGAATTTTTGAAAATTTGATATAATTTGTAAATTTTATCTCCCGTTTGTAAAAATCGTTTAAAATTTTTTTTTTATAAAGTGCTTAATATTTACGAAGTTGTAAAAGGATAATATTGCTCTGTATAAGGCATACAATTCAAAATTTACTTTAAAATTTTAAATTTGAAATATTAGCTTAAAACTAATTGTTTCCAGTTTTGAAACATTGGCGTTTTAAAATTTCTATTTTTAGATTTCGCGTGACTCATTGAGTTCTGCTGTGGGCATTTAATTCAATTGACACTTATTCAAGAAAAATAATGATGCTGTAATAGAAAACATGGATTAATGCGTCTCGGTTAAGCTTCTTTTCGATTTTCCGTTGGCCATTAACAAAGTTATAGCTGTAGAGGTTATCACAATACTTAAAAAGGGATGTCAAGAATGCATTCAGAATTAGTATTTTTCTTTTTTGTTGAAATTCTAGCGATTGAGAAGAAGTTCTTTCTGATAAAATGACGACTTTCAGGGGTGATATAGTTTTTCTTGTGTTACTTTATAATGATTAAATTATTAATTAGAACAACAACCTGTCTTGAACTGGAAATTATTGCAATCACCAAATATTTTTATACGGATAAAATATGATAAAATCTTTGTATACAAATATTTACGTTTGCTTACGTTATAATGAAAAAAAGAGGAAAATTAATAAAGGATTTGAATTTTGATTGAAGACTGAGGCTTTATTTGAAAACAAAGAGCAAATTACATGCATTTAATAGTATATATCTTACCATAAGCAGAAATTCTATGGAATGCATTCTATTGAATAGGCAGGCATTCTATGGTTGGCATTCTATGAATAAGCCGGCATTCCATTCCGGCATTCTATGGAAGACTTAACCATTGTGTTGAATGCCAGACGATTTCAGACAAGATCAGAAGTATGAGATTTGTTATGTACTTTGAAAAGTCCTTATTTAGATTGCACATAAGTTTTTATTTAGCCAATATATAGAATGCTTGGGTAATGTGAGAAATATTAATCATTTCACGCTTTTTTTGTTCCTAGTTAGTCAATCTATTGAATGACTATAGAAGGATTGAGACATTCTATAGAAGGAATCACTCTTTATACTGTCCATTGATTGTACATTTTGAAATCACACATTTTGATATCCTTTCTTTAATTAAAAAAAATAAATAAGTAACTACACATTTTTCACTTGCGTCAATTAAAAAAGAAATTTCATTCTGGTGCTTGAAGGAAGAAACGAATGATGCATTATCTTTTTTTCCATAATTTTCATAGAAATCAATTAATGCAATATTTCGGAGATTGGCATGATCTCAAATTCTTAATTTACTCTAATTATGTGAATTTTATACATTTAAATTAGTGCTTTAGCATTACCCAAATATTAATTCGTATATGTGATGCAGTTTTCTCGTTCGAAGCAGTTGTCTGTGTGTTTTTTAAATAAATATATATATTAATGAATCACGATCTTAATTCTCTAAAATAAATGTCGTGATATGTGGGACGATTTATTATTTGCATATAACGAAACATTGATTTCCTTAAGGAAATTAAGCTTGAATTTAAGCCGATTCCTTTGAGAAATAAAATGTCTAATATTTCAATATTTTTAATTCGGGTTAGCAAAACGAACTCTCTAAATAAAACGCATTTAAGTGATCTGAGGCTAATTGAATTTTCATTTTAATACTAAATATTTTAAGCTGTTTTATAAAACTTTCCATAAACTATTGGAATGAAAAATTCTATGCGGAATAAAATGTAATTTTGGATAAAGAAATAAACTACAAAAATATGCATTTCTCAAAACTTTAAAAAGAAAACAATTTTCATAGAAGTTACCTTCCTACTGACAAACATTCCGCTATATTACTTTTCAGATTAGTTTTGAGGGCAGTAAATAAAATATGTAAAAATACACTAATTTAATTGAACATAAAAGCTTATCTCCTAAATATGAAATTTTATTTGATCGATTTTATATTCAGCCTTTCATCTCTTCAGCAGGTCGTTAAAATGAGTACAAGGCATGCTCGTGGACTAAACACTGGGGGTTCTGTGCTCGGTTGACCACTCAACCGAAACATCTGCGTCTGTAAATCAGAGCTCAAGGTCAAGAAAACTGGGATGGGCACAGTAGGCCTTGGCCCTCCATGGGCTGTCACGCAACTTAATTTGGTTTATTTTATATTAATACTGTTTTATGAATTATACACTGTAAAAAATGAATACTTAACTATCACTAAATTTGCTTCGTTTTTGTCAAAAGCGCTTCCTGGTATATGCTCCGAGCAAATATTTCGTCAAATAAATGTTAAACATAATTTCGGAGCTTTAAATAGGTTATTCCGTATTTGATGCAACGATACAACACCAAAAAATGGTACAAAAGTGATACTACGATAAAGTACAAAAATGTTTTAAAGAAATTTTTTTTAAATGAAATGAAGATGATGTAACTTAGAGGAGTCACAAAAGCGCATGAGAGCAACAAGAATAATTCATTAGGAAATGAATATTTTTTTAAAAAAAGACGTAATTATCACGAAACATAACAACAAAATATATTGATATGGAAAATTATTCAACTAAATTAGAAATAATACAGAATTAAATATTTATTGTATGTGCAAATATTAATAAAAAGGAACAAATATTTCTTAAGAGCAAGCCACAAATCTGCTGAAAAATGAAAATAAAATTAAAATGGAATAAAAATGAGGAGAAAAGAAAACAAATAGAAAGTTCATAAACACATTGTTTTATACCAAGCGTTAAATAATTATTTTTTAATTCAAGAGATGCAAAAAGAGTAAAAAAATAATTCACGTTGACATGCACTAAACTAAATAAATGAATAAATCTGCGGAGAAAAAAATTGCTTTGTAATATGCACGCAACTTAGCAACACGTTTTTTAACATTAAAAAAAATCTTCCCTCATTTTTTCTGATAAATATAAAAATTGACGAATCACTGTAAAAAATTCCAGATCAAATTGCGATAATAAGCATCACTTTTTACGCAAAATCAATTTTCTCCGGAATTTGTTACAAAATGAAAAATCTGAAGTTGAGTAATTTTTACAGTAATAACAACAATAAAATCATTCTAATTAAGTAAATATTAGTGTAAAAAATGCTGTCTAATATATTATGGTAAAAGGAATTTTACGGTAAAATAGATTTCATGGATGATGCAGTCAATGTGCTGGTACTTTATACCGTAATTGTATCCAAAATTTCTTACAGTGTTGTTTACTTTACAAGCAGCAGCTTCTCTGCATACAATAGTGGGTACTGGAAGTTTCTAGATTATGACTTGGTAGCGCAGATAATCCTTTACGATGGTCAGCAGTTGGCCAGGTTATGTTATGTCTTAATATTATTAATTACTGTGACCTTAAATCATTCAGGTGGTAGGGGTATTAAATATTAATTATATTGCTTGAACACAAGTGCACACCAATGTACCAATTACTTTAAAATAGCAATGCTTGATATTACAATTCATAGTATATACTGAAATAGTAAGTTATACTATTTTTAAAACAAAACTGGTACCTTTTCTCATCTCATGCTGTTAATTGAGAAAACAAATTGACTAATCAAGTGATTTTATCAAATAAGGTTTAGAAAATGGAGGATTAGTATGTGAATTGAATAGTTGTTTATCCATTTCCTTTGCAAATTTGTCTATTTTATTTCCTTTGATATCAATGTGTGCTTTGATGCATGAGAGGTGATAATAATGTTTGCGCTCATTATACTCGTATGTTGGATTCATTTAATGAGGGACTATGTATTATTGGAATTGGGCGATTGATGAAAGGACAGATTTGATATCTGACCGTATGTGTGTTGTTTGACCATATGTGTGTTTTGTTTTGTTATCTATCACAGTTTTCATAGCGTTCAAAATAGTTCTTCTTCCGCCCGAATAACCTAGTTGTTTGAATTCAGTTAGGTTTGCCAATTAAGGGTTAATGTGTTTTGCCAGTATATCGCTAAGTTATATGTTTCATTATTAATTTCTGATTATACATATAATTGTTTTTGTATAAATGTATTGGGTGAAATTAATGTTTGTTACGTAATGTTTTGTCCGATGGATCGGTTAGATAGGAATTTGCTGAGCATCTTAACGTTATAACGTTTCTCATTTGTCATTCAAATGGTGATTTCAGAAACATATGTCAATTAATTTTAAAGCTATTGTTAAAAAAACAGCTTTATCTATAAGAAGTTTCGTTAACGATTATATATTTGAAATAAAATAAAATGATAACTTCTTTTTCAATGTGGTAAAGATAGACAAAACTTATTCAATTGATTGAAAATAAATTTTGAACGAAATATTGGCGAGAAAAAATTGAGTGAGTTACCAAAAATGATTCTTAGCTTCCAATAGAACTCCAAGGTCGATTTTATTATCTTTTTCATTCACTAAAAATGTAATTTAATCTAAAGAAGATTATTAAAATAATTTGTGAAAACTTATGGCCTCTAACGCCTGTTTGAGTTTTAAAAATTCCAGATGCCTCTAAATTGTTTAAACTTTGAGACATATAACCACAAACATTAAATCAAGCATAGTAAAATTTCATCTTCTGATAACCAACAATGTAATAGTTTTAAATCGGTTTCGCAAAAATAGTGCCAGGTTTAATGGTATGCAAATAATAAGAGGCTTCATTACTTATAGATATTTAAATAATGCCTCTTATTATGTAAATAATAAGAGGTTTCATTACTTATAGATATTTAAATATTTTAATAAAAAAGTAAAGCGATTTCTATAGTTTTCTTCTAAGTACTTTTCTACCTTGACATTTTTGTTATAAAATGAAAAAAGAAACAATAATTTTCAGCACAAATACAAATGAATTGTTAAAAAAACTCCATCACTACGCTTCGTATTTGTAAAATTGTTGTCTTAATTGCTATTTATTATAATTGTATTCTATTTAATAATCATAACTATTGCTTTCCTATAAAGGCAGCATTTTTATTTAAAAGTAAGTAGGAACTTTACTTTTCAATTAAGATTATATTGCAGAATAGAGTCCTTTTTATTTGAAAAAAGAAAAAAAACGTAGAAAAATACTTGAAACAACTTTTTGGTGGAAGTACTTTTTTTAGTAAGTAAGGGGTCATCAAACTCCAACGAAACGTGATAACAGTTATGACGATCCAATTACGTGTGATTTCTTCAAGTTATTGAAATATAAAAAAAATAATAATAAAAAATATTACTGAGGAAACAGTTATGTGTGCTTCTGATTTTAGTGCTTAACTTCCAAAAACAATTCTTAATTACAAAACGAAATAGATAATATTTTATGTTAGGTAATGGTATCTAATTATTAATTTCAGAAACCTTAGAGCTGAGTAATACATTGATGTATCGAGCATTATAGATATTATTCATACATCGCATTCTTACAGTATTTAAACTTTAACTTAAACTTCATCGTAAATGCGTTTACTTAAGAGTAATAATTAATGTCTGATAATCATCTATGATAATATCGTGATCAGTTTCGACAGCGATGAATATCGAGCTCTCATTTTTTTCTAAAACCTAAACTCAGTGGCGCGACAGCTCTTCGAGGGCCAAGGCCTACTGTGCCCATCTCAGTTTTCTTGACCTTGGGCTCTGGGATGCAGGAGCAGATGTTCCGGTCAGGAGGTCAGCCGAACGCGGAACCCCCAGTGTTTAGCTCCCAAGCATGCTTGGGAGCTAAACACTCATTTATCGACACACTGCACTCATTTATCGACCCACTCACACCCGGAGCACTCATTTATCGACCCACTGAAGGGATGAAAGGCTGAGTCAACCTTGCTCGGCCCGAGGATCGAACCTGGAACCTGTGGTACGACAGCGCGAAGCTCTACCGCTCAGTCACCAGGCGTCCTCACTTTTTTCTAATTCTCCCTTATTCCTATGCAGTTAGAAAGCTAAAATTTGTAATACGTTTTCTTTATGACGTAAATATAAAAACTAAAGTTTCATTTTGATATTTTATGATTATCGTGATAATTAGAGGTAATTAATCTAATTGACAGTAGTGCTAAATAACAAATTTTTTTCAGGGTAGAAGTCTCAACTTTGGGCTATGTGTTTCATATAAGATATAAGTAAAAACTAAAGAGGTTAAAATTCAAAATTTTTCAGTTATCGGGGTAATTTGGGGTAATTATCCCCATTGAAAGTTAGGTTAAATAATAGCTAGTCGCAAAGATTTGACTACATATTCTGTATCAGATAGAGGGACAAACTAAAAAAAATCAGTTTGAAATTTTGTAATTGTTGCGTAATTAGACTAATTGACAGTAATGCTAAATAGCAATTTACCAAGTCACAAATTTGGACCATGTGTTCTTTAAGTAAAAGAAAAACTAATTTATTTGATTTCAAAATTTTATAATTAATGGGGTAACTAGGGGTAAATATCCCGATTGAAAGTATAACTACTAAGTATTCTACTAAGATAGAAACCTCTAATTTCGACAACATGTTCCTTATCAAATAATAATAAGAAAAATTTAATTTTGATATTTTGTGAAATAATGAGGTAATTAGAATTATTGCCAGTAAAGATAAATAACACTTTTTTACCAAGCTATGCATAATATTTAGATAATGTTTTCTTAATAAAATAAATCGAAAAGCAAAAATGTTTATTTTCGATATTTTGTAATTATCGGGGTAATTAGGGTGTTATTACTCCAATTACAAAATAATTGATTGTCACGAAGTATTAAAGATAGATGTCTCAAATTTCAATATTGTGTTCCATATTAAATAAATGGAAAAACTGAGAAAAGATCCTTAAATAGAGTGTAATTAGCCTAATTGATTAGTTATCGGGGTAATTAGGGTGTCATTACCCCATATGCAAAATAATAGTGAGTCGCAAACAGTTTAAGAAGCGGTATACGGAAATGATTTAAAATGAACTCCAGATGTCTCAAAATTCAACCACGTGTTTTTGTTTTAACAAATAAAGTTAAAAACCAAAAAAAAAAAAAAAAATTCTTTCAGATACTTTGCCATTATCGGGATAAATAGCAAGTAATTTGCCTAATTGACAGTAATGCTAAGTAATGCATTTTTAGCTAGATAGATGCCCCAAATTCGGACCATTTTGGGTTCTTTGTAAGATAAATAGAAAAACAAAAATTCGGTATTTTGTAATTATCGGGGAGATTACCTCAATTGAAAGTCATGCTGAATAAAATTTTGTCATCAAGTTAGAAGTCTCAAATTTTGAAAGTTTTTTTTTTATCAGAAAGAGAGATTTACTAAAAATGTTCATGGTATTTTGCAATAATTGTAGAAATTAGGGGTAATAACGCGAATCGACAGTGATGTGAAGTAACTCTTTACATCCAAAATAATAAATTTGAGTCTGAAAAATGAATCATATGCTTTTTATCAAATTACAAGGATAAATTTTTTTAAGAAAAGGAAGTTTTATTCCAGCATTTGGTAATTATCGCTGTAATTAGCACAATTGACACTAATGCTAAATATCCCGTTCCCTCCAATTACTACCAAATTTTTCTTGGTGAACCAGCTGGTCACAGCTGGTGGTCAGTAATTTGTAAAAACTTTCTTATTGAAGAAAAGTAAAAAACCTTTTTACTGAAAAAAAGTAAAAAAAAAATATGAGTATGTCCAGCTGAATAACTTTCATATAACTCCAGAATTGTTATGTGCCAGGTCATGAAGTTTGAAAACTGGATACAAAGGCTGCTTTAAGGGCCAAACCCTAAAAGCCACTTAAAAATTTCAATTTGTTCTTTCCGCAGAAGAATTTTTCCTTAACATTTAACAGCATGCATTGTTATAAATTAAACTACAGATGATTCTGTTTTTTATAAATTTTTACTAGTTCTTTAATAGTAATTTATATTTGATATATTATATCAGATAAATATTGTCAAAATCAACTTATGAAGATGTCAACGATTTAGCAGTTGGAGGAATAACTATATCAAACCACATGTTAGACGTGGGCCTTTACCAATTGTATTATTTTCGGTACCTATTGATACTGATACTCTTAATGAGTTAATCTTCTTTTCTATAACCCTCTAAGAATTGAGCCCCTGGGTAAAATTGTACTGAAATTTTCCTGCTACGCGCTGTTTTCCGCATTCAATAATATGGAGAAACCAGGGTTTTTGATGCAGAAACGACTGCATCTGAGAGTTCGGAAAAAGCCGGGACTAGTGCTCAGAGGGTTAATCTAAAAATGTAAAATTACCCCAAAAGTCAATAAATAATAATAAAAATATAAATTTATTTTAAATTTTTTTCGATATATACTGCCTTTCAGTTTCGTGCACGATTGCGCAGCGTTAATTAATACAGATTTAAGTATTATTTATAACTTTTCAACCTCAACAAAGAATGGTTATTCAACTAGTTTTATGTAACAATAAACACTATATTTGTTTAAATCTTTCTGGCGTTTTCCATAAATTTATTGTAAAATGTTTCGATTGATTGTTGCATCCACATTTTCATTATTTGCAGTTTCTCTAGTTATTATTTCCTTAATCCAAAGTTACCCGCAATAATGGACTCCTTGAATACTGGAATAAATCAGTATATTTTCCTCATTAAAATGCTACATTCGGATCTATTTATAAATCACGCTCATGCTGAAGTCTTAATAATTCATTTAATTTTAGATATATGTTAATACAGGGAAACTGACAATCATTGTTATCTTTTGATGAGTTATTGCCATTATTCTACAAGAATAAATATATTCAGCTGGATTATATGCTACATATCTGAGAAATGCAATTTTCAATGCACACACAATTGAAATTATCTGGAAAGATTGAATCTGCGTAATTTAGTATTCATTAATGGAATGGAATGTTTGAAATAATTAAAATTATTTTATCACGTTTGTGATTAAATATGCTTAGTTAAATTAATGTTCCAATTATCATTCAAGACTATAGAAGTCATGCACCTAATCAGTTAAAGAATGGAAATTAGAAGCAGTATTATGCATTATAACCTCTCTGTATCTTTTCTAATACATTAAAAGGTCATAAATCGTCAGCGTCTCCACCCTTGCAATGAGTGTTGTGCTTTATGTTACATTTTGTTTAGCTACGCAAAAACTATAAGACTTAAGAACATGCAAATACGAATGCGTGTAAAAATGTACGAAAAGCACGGTGGAATAAAAAAATGACATTTTAGATTTATTAACTTTTAAAATTGTTGTAAAAACAATTTTAAACAAAAGTGCACCACTCTGCAGCTCACAGAAATGCAATTACGGAGTTATAATCTGACGTACTGAAAAAGTAATTTTATTTATTATTATTAACTCGAATTCTCAGAATTCAAATTTATTCGAAAGTTATTGCGATTTTAAAAGATTTTTTTTTGCATTTTTCTTTGTAATTTTAATTTTAAATAATGATTATTAATCCATTCATTTTAGAAAAATTTCTCTCTTTCGAGCTCTCTTTCTCTCTTTATGCTTGACTTGATGTTAAAAGCAGCAAAAAAGTTATAAACATAGCTAAAAAAATAGCCGAGGTCTAGATTATATACTGCTAGATTTAAATTTTTAACATTCAACAAATTTTAATTTTTATATCGAAATTTTGAAAAATATGAACTTTTCAAGAGGGACATTTCTTTTCTTCCAATTTAAACTATAACAATGATGAAGTCTTATCAACGAAAATATGACAAGGAATGAAACAAAAATATATAACAATTACTTTAAAACAACTAATTGAGTTTGTTATTTCTGGTTCAGATGCACAATCTGTATTCCGTAGGTTTATTTTTTTTTCAAATACAGTTGATTATTTTTTCAAAATCAGGTAACTGTTTAATACGTAACGATTCTAGTATTAAAAAATGTTCTAACAAAAAATTACAATAATTATATATTTTATTAAAAAACTCTTTGAATTTCGAGGAAAATATAAACTTCTGAGAAAATGAGCAACTCTAAGGAGAATTTACGAGGAATGTCGAACGAAGCTAATCCTTTTTAGAAATGAAGGCAGTAAAATACGGAAAATTAGGGAAAATTAATATTAATAAGCCATAAAAAAGGAAAAGGTGTAGCTGAATTTTTAAATTCTGTGTAGTTTAGTGACGAAAAAAAAACCATTTGATTGGTTGAGGAAACTAGAAAAGGTGAGAAGCGAATATTTGAAACAACTTCACACGTACCCTTAACCCACCCCCTATGCCCTACAGTGAGCATTTATCGGTTAATCATTAAGGTTGGAAGACAAGATAGATAAAAAATAAGCATGCATATATATATATATATATATATATATATATATATATATATATATATATATATATATATATATATATATATATATATATATATATATATATATATATATATATATATATGCAATGCAATATATATGCAATATATATATGGCCTGCAATTTTTTATTTTATGGCTTGAGTGATGGTTTCTTTTAACGCCATTGCATCCGCCAGGGATAATTTGTTATAGACGGTAAGTTTCAATTGTCTGATCGATGACATCTTTATACTGTATTATTGCAGCTGCTATTCTATCATCTTCCTTGGATCTATGTGTAAGTATATTTATTTTTCATGTTTGGTAGATTTTTGTTTAATTGATATAAGTTTAATTGTCTTCAGGTTAGAATTAGCAAGGTGGATATCATTTACATTAATTTTTTGTCAATTAGTGTGGAGTGCAAGTAGATTTAGTTGTAGAGAAATTGGTATTTCTGATGCGAATAATTCTAGTTGCCTTCTAATGAAGGTGTTGAATGTTTTGAAAAAAATTCCTTTGTATAGTTTAATCGTAATGCTTTCTTTGATTTTTAATCTCATTTTCTTCAATAATAATTTCACAAAATTTATGAACAGGTTTTTTTCTCTCCCATAAATATTAGTTTGTGACCATTTACATTCAGATGTCTATGAATGCATTTTTGTCATGCATTCTAAAATTATAAGTTAAGACTGTTAATTGCATTATTCGCTGTTCAGTTGAAGAGAAGAACAATATATTTAAACAGCTTTGGCAGACTTTACAATCCTGAATTTCAATACAAACTATAACTTTAACAGTTTCTTTCAAGTTTCTTGAGAACATGTTAAGGAGAAACTAAATATTTTTAAAAAAAATTGTGTTACGGTTTTCTTAACTGTATATTTGTTGAAACAATTCAAGGCGTACGTGACATGCAAGAAAACTGCGTATTTTTCTCCCGTTTGTCATTTTATAACTTTATCATTATGTGTGAATGTTTTACTGAAATGAAAACAAGAAGTAAAACTTTTCCTTTCTTCAATAAGCTACATCATTCTCTCAATGTTCTTTTTCTTCAATAGTTCAGATGTAACTTTAAAAACTTGGGTCCAATTTTATCGGATTGAGCAGTTTTTAATGTTAAAAACGTGACGAAAGTTCAAACTTTTTTTCAACTATCTTTTGAAGTTCCAAAAGAATCGTAATTTAAATTTGTGGTTGTTAATTTTTTAAATGCACTATTTTCAAATGTAGCGCATGTTAAAGGGAAAAAGCATTTTGATGCACGTAATATAACAAAGTTGAATTATTTTGCGAGAATTAAATTTTTAAAGAATTTTTCCTACCAGATGTTACAGTTAGTAATTTCTATAGATATAAAAATATTTCGAAATATATAATAATCTACCTTTAAATTTTCTCTTGATTGTTTAAAAATTTAACAGTCTTGAAAGATAAAAAAAATAGAATTACAACAGATTTTAAAAATAGAAAAAAAAATAAAACCATTTCAATTCTTGAGAAAGGATAAGCATTTTAAGATATGATAATAATAATTTTTTAAATACATAATTATTTCCCTAAGTTATATAGTAGTAAATACAAAATTATTTCCCTAATCGATAGAAATTTATTTTTAATCACGAGCTCTAAGAATGTAATACATGTAGGAATTAAGAATTATCAGTTTTCTTAAATAAGAAAATAATAAATTAAAATAAATTTTGCGATAATTTAATTTTTAGCTTAAAATAGCTTAGTTCACATAGAGCGTAATTTATATTATTACTAAAAATTCTTAATTAAATTACGTTAAAAAAAGCATCAATGTAGAATATGAATATGTGAATAATTATTAGTTTTGTCTTAAAGGAATAATTAATTAAAATAAATTAAAATTGATTTTGTGATAATTTTGTTTAATTTAGTCGATATAGAGCTTATTTTATATTTTTACTAAAAACGAAATTAAGATGTAAGCCGTTATATTTAAGCATAAATCCTTAATTCTATTACGATGAAAACACAAATATTGTAAGCAAATGTGCGTTGACATAGAGGTTGAAATTCATGCTTTTGAATGCTGCTGTATTTTTGATATACAGTGTGTGTTCAGCAAAAATAAAGCAACTTTGATTTTGTGGCATAAATATACATAAAGTGTATTAATGAGAAATAAATGTGTTTTTATAAGAAATTGTATATTTTATGGTCAATGCTATTAACCGGTTATTATTAATCATCACCGATGATTATTAATAATAACCGAGTAAGTTGGTTAACGCTGGTTAATCTTTTAGAATTTATCACATTTACCAGTTATTAGTAATGATTACCAATGAAGGTAGGCAAAATTAATAACTTTTAACACATTTGGTTAGAGTTTCGTATCGCGAACAGCTATAAAATGTCAGCTGCTTGTTTACGGTGGAATGCAGTTGCCCTCTCTTTGCATGTTTGTATGCGTTGTTCACTTGTTGTACAAGTACTTTCTGCTAGACGGTATTGATACTTTTGACGTTTTTTCAAGGCACTTAATCGTAGAAAAACACATCAAAGTAAGATATACCGGAAAAATGTATACCAGGAATGGCACTTAACTGTAAAAACATCAGTGTCGGGAGAACAAATGATGATATAATTATTGATAATACAATTATACGATATAATTATATGATATTAGGTGATATAATTAAATATTTATAAGTATTATTTCAAATTAAAGTAAAATAAAAGTTCGTATTAATAAGGTATCCCTAAGTCAAAATCCAAATTTCACATAGTCTGAATTTTTTAAACTTTTCTAATCTTTACAACAGCAGATTTATTACCATAGCACATAGGCATATAAAAATTGCGTTAAAGTTGAAGTTTTTATAAATTAAACCTAATAATCACATTGATCGAACTTAACTGGCAATTATTAAGAATAACTAGTTAATGTGTATAATTTATCATATTTACCAATAAAAAGGGTAACTATTTATAATCCCCGGTTATTATTAACAATAAACAGGTTTATTAATTTAACCATAACATATATACAAATATATATTCATATGCAGTAACAAGCTATTCATGATATGGATCTTATCAATGATGATATCCATGATATGGGTATTTTCTTTTGTAACATGAAGGATGCATTATTTTGCTGAAAAATTCAACTAGGGTCTCTAGTTATCTCTTAAATTCCAATAAATGGGTATCTTGTAATTTTCGGTGTTTAGTAACTTTCATGTGGGACGGAGAAAAACGTTAATTTTATCAAGAAAGTCAGTTTTTAGACACCATTAAAGCCTTTACCCTTTTCCATAAAAATCTTATTCTTTTCTTATACCATGTCAATCGAAAGTTTTCAAATTGCTTGCTCAAGTTAAAACATGAAGCAGTAGATGGAGAAAACTGGGAATTTTTACCTGATGAGAGAAAAATGAAGGCTCATGGTGTGGGAAGTCTATAGAGGTAAACTTAATTTGACTTTATTACAGGAGGCATAGAGAAACAACTAATGACCTGAATTAGAGTTTTCAGCGAAACAATGTCTTAATTCACATTGACAAATTTACACAGTATATAGTTAACTCTTAAATCCAAAAAATAGTTTTTTTTTGTCGCATTATTCGGTGTTCAGTAGCCTTTAGATGACCTGGGGGAAAAGTTAAATTTACCATCAAGGCCAATTTCTTTCGACACCATAAAATACCTCGATCTTTATCTAAAACTCATCTTCTGTTCCCGTACCATACCAATCGAACGCTTGTCAATTGCCTGCACAAGATAAATGACGGAAAACAAAAACAGGAAATCTTCGCCAATAAACAGAAAAGTGGAGGCTCATGAATAGTGTGGGAAGGCTTTGGGGGTAAACTTAATCTGGATTTTCCTTTTGGCAACATGGAGGCATTGAGACGTAACTGATGACTCAAATTAGATTTTTCAGAACCCTAAATTCACGTCGAAATATATACTCAGTACATTAGTAATGCAGAGTTTTCTATAGTAATTTGGTTGTATTGTGTGGGGAGCATGAGATGGAATGACTGATCCCTTTTCCTGTTGTCAATCTATAAAAAAATGTTAGAAGGCAGTGTACGCTTAAGACATACGATTTAAGTCTGTGGCCGATGGAAAGCTGCAATTAATGAAACCAAATTAGATTTTTCAGAACTCTAAATTCACGTCGAAATATATACTCAGTACAGCAGTAATACGGATTTTTCTATAGTTGTTGTATTGTGTGGGGAGCATGCCATGGAATGGCTGATCATTTTTTCTGTTGTCAATAAATAAAAAAATGTTAGAAGGCTGTATACGCTTAAGACGTACGATTTAAGTCTGTGGCTGATAAAAAGCTGCAATTAATGAAACCTAAGATAATATTTGTGCTTTTACCCTCAAGGGTTTAGTAAATGCTATACAACATCGTATATTTCAATCCAGAGAAGAATATGGTGGGTTTGTTGGCTAGTTATCACTAGTAACTTTACTTAAAGACAAAATTTTTAAAATACCATATATTCATATTTTTTCTTGTCTATGTGAAGCAAGGAGTGAGTAACTGCTTGGAAATCAGCATATTTATATAAAATCCAAGAAGCAAGTTTCATTCACATTGATTCTTTTTGTTCGAATCCAGATATGATAAAAAATCCAGATAGCTTTATTTCAAAGACGAACTTTATTTAAAGTATTTCCCAAGAAGAAAAATTCATATCTGCATACATTCATTAGTTCTTAAGCTTTAGATACCTTTATATTTTTCCAAATTAATTGGAATTGCATAAAATCTAGAGAGATTGTCCATATAAAATGTAACTTCTATTTATCCGTTAAGTTAAGCAATGAATGATAAATATTTTACTTTCATAACTCAAGGAAGCTTTCCTGAATGCAGAAAATTAGATTTTAAACTCGTTAAGAGCTTAAAAGTAGACCATATCATTTAAAGAGTTTTATAAATACATTATATTCATAATTTTAAAAAAAAATGTGTGATACATTAAAAAAAGTATTAATATGGGGAAATAAAAAATAAACAATAATGTAGTTTTTACACAAATTATTTTTCAATTTTTTCCTAAATATATTAAGAATTTTTTGCTTCTAAGCATCACAGTATATGCGGGTAAATATTTCTTTCAAGAAATAGTTAATTCTGCTTAAATGTGCTTACAAAAAGTGTATATTTCTCCCAAAAGGTAAAATATATTATTGTATTTTTATGTTTCAAATGGAAAATAAACAAAATCAACAATTCAAATGTTATGTATTATTTTGTATAAATAACACGAAACAACGTTTTACGAACAATATAGTTTTATCCTCAAGTGATGGAATAATATTTTGTAAATAGCATGGAACTAGTGTTTGAAATTATTTATACATAATTTCGCAAAGTACTATAAATATTTGAGTTTTACTAGTATCTTGTAAGAGAATAAGGTTTGCTTTGGAAAACCAAACATTCTATTTGTTTCAAAGTTAGAAAGCTATTTATTTTATATTTCTCAAGCGGAAATAAACTATATCCATGTCTTTAACATTGTTTTATGTAAACTATTCTATAGCTTATTTGTCTACATTTGTTTGTTTTACTGTAATAAGGATCATCAAGAGCAAGTTGCAATTTTTATTCTAGCATAATTGGGTACCTTTCTGTATTTCCAATAGATAACTTTAAAACTTTAATTTAATTTTCATCGAATATTTTTTTTATCGCAACTGTAAATTAAATATTTTATATTTGGTTTCCCATTTGTTAAATTTATGAGCTTCCACTTCGATTGTAGGTACTTCAGTGAATAATCTCATGTGACTTGCGTTTGCTTTCTTCTTATTTTTGGGGGGCTCAGTAGGGGGTATGGCTGTTTCCGCTATTTTACCGTCCACTGCAGAAACTGCTCCCACACTGACTACATGGTAATGCCCCTGATCTAGCTACCATGTCTGCAAGTGCCTCCGCTTCCATCTCCATTATTGCACTATTTCTTTTGTGGGTATTTTCTTTTATGAAGTTTTAGATTATAATTTCCGGTATCTGCTTTTCGGATTTTTCTTGTTTTTTATCGGTTTCATGTTAGGAAATAATTTATTTTAATTTATATTTTCTTCAGATATTCTTCCAGGTATAACATTGACGTGCATATATATATATATATATATATATATATATATATATATATATATATATATATATATATTCGAAATATTTATAAAGAGTTAGTAGCTTAATATAATTTTGTATTAAGAACATAATCAAAATGTTTCTTTTCAATTAAAAAGTAACGTAATAAAGAGAACAAGATATTTTATCTAGTCTGGAAAAAAATTCAAATATTTCTCCTAAAATATTTACCTTTTTACGCTCGCAGAATATTTTCACATATTCTATTTTTCACGCCTGTCTTCGCCAAGTATTTCCATTTTTTTTTTGTTTTTTAAGCAAGGAGTAAAAAGATAAATACCTGAGCCGTTTCGCCGTTTTCTGTCAACGGTAAAGCTTTTTCGGACAAAATATCGGTATTGCACTTAGCAAGATAACCTCTTTAGGAACAGAATTCCAGAAGAGCTTCTCAAATCACCCATTCATCGGATTCCTGCTCTTCTTTTCTTTTTGGATAACAATGAAATGATCGTAATAAAAGCAATTCGGAGTAAAAGAAATTAAGGGGGAAATATTTATTAAAAGCTTATTTTTTAAGCAATCTTCGAGGGAGGAAATAGTTTAGACCAACTTCTTGGGAAATGGTCCCAAGAAAATGTATGATTTTTATAACCTAATAACCTAATCCTCTTACTCTATTTAAAACCATTGACATAAATTTTTAATAAATATTTTTTTAAATCTTTCATTAAAACATTTAAAATTATAAGAATGCCTTACTTTTAATATCGAAGAAGATATTTGCAAATCTTAAGAAATTAGTTGGACTAAAAGATTTAAGGATCACTTTATGCTATCAAATGCTTATATCTAAGTAATTTTTATATAAACTATAATGAATATTATAATTTATTGAAGACTAAATCTGAAATATGTTTTAAAAGTTATTAAACGAAACACGTAAGAAACATTTTCGCAATCATCACAAAAATTGCATAAAACATGTTTAAAAAATAAATTTTTTCAGAGATTTTTTTTTGTAATAATCATAAATGTTTTCTCTCGCAAGAATGTAATGTTTTAGAATAAATAAAAATTTTTATAGCAAAAATATACAGGCTTTCTCATCAAATTTTTATAAATTTTACATCTTGATATTGTTTAAAAAACATTTTATCTGCAATTGATTATTTAAATACTTTATTTCATTGTAGACACTATTTTTTTATGTATAAAAATTTAATTTGCTGCATTCATAAATGAAACTTAACTTAAAAATTTCAAAAATGCATACATTTAGGAAAATATTTTATAAAGACTTTGGATACAATATGGAATGAAAAAAAGTTTTACTATTTTGTAAAATAAATAAGCATCTTGCTCGTGAAACTTTTTTTTAATTTCCCTCTTTTCTCCTTTAAATTAGATTCTTGACTTTATATTTTGTAATGTGTGATAAATGTTTTTTTTAAAAAAGAGTTTATTAATATTTACATAACGTGTTTTCTATTATTTCCAATTAATTAGTTGTTTTTATCATGAATAAATTTGTTTACTTGATACTTTTTATATTAAGCATTATATTAAATTTTCAATATAAAAAGTCTTCCCTAAAAAAATTATTACATATATATTTTTAAAGCTAATTTTGAAATAAGTCTTATTTTTTTCAAATATATTGTTATTTGTCTGCTATTTTTTGTAAATATTTCGTACTTAATAAATTATTGATTATTCCATTAAGCTGAATATTTACTGTATTTTAGTGCTGATATTTCTTTATTTGCTCTTGAATATATAATGCATTTTATTGCACATTACAAACTGTAGAATGCATTATTTAGATAAAAATCTATCAAAATTAGATTATGTTTATTGATTAATTTCTAATAAAAAATTCTTAGTAATAATAATTCATCGTTTACATCTACGAAAATAAAGTTAAGAAATATTAAAACAATGTTGCTTATTATTTAAATAAACAATGATAACACAAGTAAATAAAGTTTTTAAATGCTAAACTAATTACAAAAATAAGGAAAAATTAAAAAAAAATAGCAAAATTAAGTTTTTAACAGAAACAGTAATATCAAATTTATGAATCTTCATAAGTAACATAGATACTAATTTTGATACTATGCAATTTAAGGAAATGTTAAAACTAATTACGCTTATCTTACACACTTAACCTAAATAATGTAATAAAACTTTACTAAACTGTTGAGTTTTTGTGAGTAAAAAGCTTCGAAATTGTGCTATAAAGTTTTCAAGAGGCATTCAGAAGTCAAACAAATTTTAAGTTATGTTTACATTTTCAAAGATTTCTTGGAACTAAAATAATATATTCTCCTTCAATCAAAGAGCCATTTAGATTATCAAGTAAAAATTTCTAAGTCTAATAGTAATTTTTTATTTCTTACTGACCTTATATTTAAAAAGAATTATTATATTTTGAGAATATAAAGAAAGATAAAAAAGAATTTAAGAGAAAAAGCCGAAAAATTGTTCAATAGGCTTGCTTAGTTAAGGTTTTGAAAAAAAAATGAATACTCAAACTTTATGTATTAATGTATTATTTAGGACAGAAACGGAAAATATTTACAAAGAAAGAAAATAGAAAATAAGTTTTTCTAATTAATTTTTGTCCCATTGGATTTGAAAAATTCTCTGTTAGCTTATTAGTAATAAATAGAATTGATTACTATAGAATACATTGCTTTTAGATTATCACTTTTGTCATTTTTATGACAAAAAAGACTATTTTAAAAATTATTATTTTTAAAATAAACAACACTGTACAATACTGTGACTGCATTAAAACAAGTGAGCATGCTTTATTATATCAATATTTCTGAATAAAAATACACACAATGCAAGAAACGAACTTCCTTTTTGTCACAATACACTATTTAAAAAAATATTTGTAGTATTTTTTTATGAAAATAATCTGACTTATTTTTGTTTAGGAGAAACACTGTTATAATAATTTATTTTTTGATTTGTGATGACCCTTTTTAAAAATTAATTTAAGACCTTATTTTTACATTTAACTATATTAAGATAAAAGAACATATTTATACTCCTGTTAAAACTGTGGTATCATATCTCTCCAAATATAATGCTGAAAAACCCTAAAAATTCTATTACTTTATTTTAAGATAACATCAAGCTTTCATATATAGTTTAAATCGAAACACCTGAAGTGGAAAAAGCTTACAAAAATCTAGTGCTCATTCAAACAATTTTCGAGTTATTTTGCTTCACAAAACATCCCTATTGGCGCACTTTAGGTATCGCTTGTAAATTGTTTACATTGCAGTAAGAGTTGATGTAAATTTAATGTTGTCTTCTCATTACTACGTATTTACAAATCAAACGTTCACCCTTAAAATGTGTATGTATGTTTTTAGTTGTGTAGTATGGATAATTATATTTTATTTTTAAATCTCTGTGAGTATTTTATGATTTTATAAGGATTTTACAATTTATAATTTCTATCCGTTTCGGTTTCGTTCGGTTATCAGCTTTGGTTCTGCCTAGTAACATTCTGTCGGTGATACTTCTGTGTTTTATTTACAAAAGATTTTTATTTTAAGAATTAGTGTGCTTATGCACCCTAAATTAATGGTTCTTAATTAATATTAAAAGCTTTATTATTGTATTCTTACTTAATAATTGTATTCTAAACCATTTTTGCTGATTCTCATGTGTAACTTATCGTACTGTAAGAAATTTTAGTGTTACTGAATATGAAACATGGGGGCCTTTGCTTTACACCAATTAACGTGAAAGAATTCCTGGTTTAACTAAACCAGGTGCACATCATAAGGATTAAGAGCTACCTAGGAAACCATGAGCGGAAAAGTCATCCTACGTTGCTATGGGCGCTTTCATATTATGGACATGTTTTTCTTATACCTTTGAATTTGCATTTTTATTTTTCGAAAATATTTTAATTTCATGTTAATTTTATGCTATTAGTTATTGTCATGAGTTCCATTAAAATAGGCTCAAAAATGCTGTTTTATCGTCATTTAATGTTTAGGCAAGCTAATCCAGTTAGTCGCTTAATCATTAAATTACGATAAAAAAAGTTAATACTGTGCCTATTTGAAAGCTGTTTTAAACGGTAATTAATAGAAAACAAAAGAATTAAGATAATTTAGATAGTAAAAATATCCGATGTTCAAAGGCTAACAATGTAACAGTTCATAATAGGAAAGTGCCCTTAGCAGCATACATTAACATTTTCACTCATGGTTTCCTAGGTAATTCTGATTCCTTATGATGAGCCCAACCTCCCTTAGAAATTTGTCGCAACATTTATGGGCATATATTTTTTTTCACTCTAAAATTTTAAATCTTCATTTAATAATTTATAATGACAGTAAGAGTGTTGACTTTATAAGTTATTGACTTTATAAGTTAGACTGATTTTATAAGTTACTGAATAAGACACAGTGACGAACTGAACTTTTATAAGTTTGAACCCACATTTCCTCCGGATTCATTTGTAAAAGTATATTTCAGAAGGGATTACATTCGCAATTAAAAGAAATACATGAAAAAATAGATCATAAATATTTTATATTCTACGACACTTGCAGAAGTTATATCATTCTTTATAATTCGATGTGTTCATTTAATTCTCCAGCAGTGTTTCGTTATTTTTGTGAAAGTGAGGTTTTACGTTTAGAACAAACTTTTATTGTTATTTTACCTTCTTTCAAAATTGTTTGTACAGCATGAAGAAATGGTTTATAGGTTAGTCTGCGCCATCCCGTAAATTTTAAGTCGTATATGCTAGCGTAATTTGTATTTTACCTTAAGTCCCTAATGCTTCTGATGAAAGTTATTTCCTGAAGCAAGAAGAAACTGTAATTTTCTCAATTTAAAACAAAAATGTTTGAGTGGTTTGTTTTCCGAGAAGCAATTTTGGTTAAAACAAAGAAGTAATTGTTCGTAAATTTTGTGTATCTGTTGCTTACAGTGCACCGTAAAAAATTATCGTGTGTCTGAGCACCAAAAATCGGGGTAATTACTTTACACAAAAGTGGTGTTCCATTACACTACACAAAACCAGGGATAGTTACAAGTGTATTGAGACACCTAGAAAGTTTTTTTACACTACTTGGTTTAACCCTTCGACTGCTAACGGGACTTATTTGTCCCAACAAATATTTAAAAATTACTAATCGGGTGAAAAGCACTTGGAAACTCATTGTAATATGTCCCAGTCATAGAGTCGAACCAAGTATACTTGTTTCATGTGTCAAATATCCCCTAGATGGCACTAAAGAGTTTCTTGCATGAAATATCATTGTGATTTTGCGCTGGGACAGATATATCCCACTAGAATTCTTCATTGGGACAGATATATCCCACTCGCATTATTCATTGGGATTGCTATGTCCATTCATATTTTCTCAAATGAACATAGAAAACAGAACAAATATGAGTTGTCCAATGCGTAATTTCGGGTTATGCAAAGATTGCGTCACCCTGTATCATACCATGTTAAAAAAAAGTCCATATAATAAATTTTTCCGGAATGATAGATGTGCTTGTAGTAGGTCGATCACTACAGGTGGGACGTATGTATCCCACCATTAAGTACGGCCGGGACATATATGTCCCAGCCTCTAAATTGATAACCGCTTGTCAGAAAAATCCCGAATACTAAATTTGCTTTATTTGTGACCTGGATTGTCCTTTTAAATAATAAACGGGAAAAAATATCATTTTTAAATTCGTAGTCAAAGGGTTAAAGTAGCCGTCACCATGTTTGTTCTACAGTAATAATAAAATTTATTATTACCTTAGGATATAATTCCCATAAGAATCAGTAAAGTAACTTTTACGATGAAATCTGAAACAAAAATAATAAACTTAGGATACGTATTTACAATATTTTCAAATTAAAATTTGTAAGTTAATCAATTATGCACATAAGAAACATAAAATGAAAATTTGAATTATTACATTGTATAAATTTGAACGAATTAGAAGTGAATCGAAGTTATTATTACAAATTATTTTATGCGATAGATAGATTTGTATAAATTTTATGAGAACATCAATATCTTTTTTATACAACTAAAAACATGCAGACATTTTATAACGATTAATATGGGGAGACAATATGACAAGAATCTACGGGGTAATCTGAAAAAAAGATTGAAAACTTGGCAAATATACACTAATAAATATACATAATACACTAATAAATATACACTAATGATTTTGCAAATTTATGGATCACTGAAAAACACAATTTGTTTCACCAATGAGTGGCTGATTAGTGTAAACTTTATCAATTATTTGTGTTAAACTTTTGAAGTGTGTAAAACGATCGACTTATCTTTAAACTTAAAGTAATCATTCACACAATTTTCATAGTTTTTCAACATCATAATTAGTACATTACAATTTTAAAAGTGTGGAAGATATGCCATTTATGCATTTTAATATACGTATCTTTCTATGTTTTTACTCTTCTGCTAAGTACAGACACAGTACTGTCACTTTACTGCACATATCTTTTACTGTACTGTATAAATCAAGACTATGAACTATAATTATACATAATTGTTATTTAAATCGAAATTCGTTACTTTTTACACATTACATAAAATATAATACTGGAAAGTATCACTTCTTATTACATATTTGCTTTATAACAGGAATTTTCAACATTAGAAACAATTGTAAATAACTGAACAGAATAAAAATGCCATGACTCCCCTAAAGCAGTGGTTATCTTTTTCATTATCTAACAAACATTGTGTTTTATAGAAAGAGAGTAAGATGTGAAAAAGTTAATAACCTTCGTTTTTGTGCACATCCCGAAATTAATGTTCTTTCTTCCACGGAAGTTCAGACATTTATTGTAACAAATGATGGCTATCTCCACAAAATTTTGTTTTTGCTTATTTTTTTCTTAAACAATCGAAATGCTTAATGAGTAAGGTTTTTGTTTTGGTTTCTTTCTTCAATAAAGTTTTACGTAAGAATAAATCATAATTCCTTGATATATATTTGCTTGTATGTTATAATATACTTTGAGTGAGTATCAGTGGTGTAAATACATCAATTGAACAATTATTCAAATATATTTTAATTTAAAGTCTGCCGAAATTTTGTAAATACTAGCACGTTTATAAAATTATTTCTTCAAATAAAAAATATGATTAAATATTTGTATTTTTGTCTGATTTTGCGAATATTTAATAAGTATAAATATTATTGTTAATTTCATATGTAGAATTTCATATGTAGAATTTTTCCTATTTGAAATAATAGTTATTTTTGTTTAGTATTGATCAAGATTTTAAAAACGAGAAATTTTGAGATAAATATCGCTGCGTAATGTAGTATCTGATTTCTATTTAATGTTCATATAAATTTTAACAAAAATTAGTCTTAATTAATGTGAATAGACGACCATGGTAGTTTTCATCCCCCTGTTAAGTCACAAGTGATTTCTCAAAATGGTTCATCTAATTTTAAAATCGGCGACAATGTGTCACGAGTTGCTACTCGTTTATTGCTATACACAATGCAGAAAATGCCACATCAAATTACGGTAAAAAGAGCATTGGGCTCATCATTTGTAAAATCCATTTTTACCGTAAAATAATATACCGTGATTTTTGCAATAACATTTGTTTAATTAATGTAATTCAGCTACTTTATGGTAATTATTACTATGAAAATTACTGCATATCAGACTTTTTGTTCCCGAACATGTTCCGGTAAAAATGAATTTTAAGATAAAAAGATCAGATACTCTGAATGCCTATACCTTTTACCATAATTGGTTCTTGAATTTTTCGCAGCGCAGGTTTCTCGGATTGGATTCGTTGCGATGAATGCATCGTAAGTGATTCATATTTTTTCTATCGTATTTCCTTTAAGATTAATATTGTATTACGCAAATTGTTTTTGCCCTAATTCCATATTTATACTAAAATTTTTAACTTGAATGTAAATTTAGCGTAAATTATTTGTGATATGTTTCATTTTACACTGTTCAGAATTTCATTAAAAATTTTAAACAATTATAATTGGGTTACTTTTAAAACAAACAACGATGCAGACATTTTCTAATTTTTGTAAAGGTTTATGTTATACATAATTTTTTTATGTGTATAGTCTTAAACTAATTGTTTCAAAAACACGTAAACGTTTTTGTAGCCAGTATTAGTCTAACAGAATTGAAAGTAGTTTATAGTTTCGTTTTATTAGAGTGATAATTATTCTCCTGCATAGTCTCATATTTGAATCACATTGCTGTAATATATAATATATGATGTATCACAAAATATATGCAGCTAGTATGGTAAGTCTTATTATTGAAAGTATTGATTTACAAAGTAAAACATGGATAATTTTGCATTTTAATAAATGATTATCAGTTTTTAAAGCTGATAATCATTTATTAAAATATATAAAAGAAAAAAATAATTTAATATTTTCACTGCAAGTACTTCTTTGATTGGCTATATTTTCTAGCAATATTTTTATTTGTCACTTAAACATTATAAGCTTTATTTGAGTTTCTTTTTTAGTAAAATTTACAAAGAAAAGAAAAAAAAATACTGGACTGCATTGGCATGATAGATAATTTAAAAAAGATTAAACCACTATTACTTGTTTTAGAGGGATGGGTGAATTATTTTTAATACACAAAATATTTTCTTGGTTTTATAGTAACATAGATTAAACAGTTTTGCAAAAAATAATGCTATTCTGGAATATTTTAGATATCGAGACTATAATTAATGCTAAAAACAAAGCAGTGGTTTGATATATAGTAAGTTAAAAATTTACAATAGAATGCATTAGCTTTAACTTCTTATCATTAGTGTTTGCTTCAGCTTTAACGTCTTTCAAAATTTAAAGAAATTTCGTAAGCAGTTTTAACTTTTCATCGTAAGAAATAAACTATCACAGCAAAACACCCAGATGTCTGCAACCTTTTGTTATGATATAGATTTAAATTACTTTAATAGGTTTACAAACGTAAGTTTTTTAAAGACTAACAACATTTAACTTTTCAAAGAATCAAAATATCCGTCTCCATCTCTTTTTTTTACTTTTTAAAGTATTAGTTCATAAGAGGGAAGCATTTGTTTTCGAATGGCGTTTTTCACTTCGAGTTATGTTACCTTGAAGAAAAGTAACATTATTTTTTGTTTTTGTGGTATGAAATCTTTGATATGCAAATTACCTTACTCTTACCGTTATTTTTAAGGAAAATACATTGTAGCTAAAGTCTTAAGGTAGCATTTTAATGAGCGGAATGGAAGAAATTGTTTTTTCAGATCCCCAGTTTTCTTTAGAGTTTATTTTTGAATAACTCTTAAAGCATTACTTTCCTGCTTTAGAAGGTCCCAATTTTATCTTATAGTAAAACTTGCCTGACTTTGTTTTAAAAGTTAACTCTAGACTATTTTTTCCTTGCATAAGTAATTTTTCAGTTTACGAGTGTGCAGCCATTCCTTAAAAATAACGTGAAAGGATAGTTAATTTTGAAGCAAACGTCTTTTAAATTAACCGAGTATATTTCTCATTAAATAAACATAACTAAGCATACTTATTTTTATATTTGATTCTTACTCTCTTTCATTGACTTTATTTAAAATATACAAGATGGCAATAACTAGACAATTTGAATATGAAATAATTTACTGAGTTCAAGCATTTTGTGTAAATTTTTAAAGAAACTACAGTTATTAAATTTTTTTTCTATATATTCTTATGACCACATCATGTACATGGATGATAGTGATATCATCAATATATATGATGTGGCCATAGAAATAGAGAAATTCTGCAACAGTTGCTGAAGTATTTAAACATCGAATCTCCTAAATGGAAGTTTGGAGTTCAACCGAATATCAAGAGACAAAAATGACTTTGCGGATTCTTATGTAATCAGAAATGCTGAATTTCGCCAATACCCCCCCCCCCCCAAAAAAAAATACATAACAGCTAGAGCATACATTCTCAGAACACGATTTCAACCAGCACTCAACCATCAAGTTGTAACAGAGTCTATTCTATTTAATAAAATCTAGCCTCTTTTTCTCATTGACTTGATGACAGAAAATTACAATGGTTTCTTCGTTGTGATTGTATTATGATTCGAAGAATTCATCAAGTAAACCAGTGAGTCTAGCTGTCGTTGTCGGTTCAAAGTTATTTTTCAGTTATTTTACATCAAAATATGACTAATTTGAGGTATAAATTTTCCTTCAACTCCTTGTTAGATAGTTGTGCATGCTCGTTGCTTTCTCAATTCGGATTGTCGTTTTCCCGTACAGAACCAGTACTGGAACGCGGAACTTCTTTTCCCTTAATGAAATTTCATACACCTCTATCCATAAGTAATACTTTCATAAAAGTTGTCAATGTTGAGTAATTTAATAGTCTCAACTCCAGACAGTTGACAAAAATATTATTCGACGACTCCATAATCAATGTAGATACATTTCACTTAAATCAGAAAAAATTTAAACGAAAGAAAGCCAATAACATTCTATAGGTAGGTTTTTCTAAGCAGAGTTTGAAATATGATGA